>NW_027362764.1:306159447-306209447 GCF_046119375.1 Phyllobates terribilis | reverse complement strand
GGGGGACAGTGTAAGGTCACAGCCAGGAGGGAACAGTATACTAAGGAGGAGGAATGTGATGAGGTGGAAGTATGATGAGGGGGCATGGTATAGAGACTGAGCCCTATAAGAGAGACAGTGTGAAGAGGGGGCCAAGAATGGAAAGGAGAGGGCAGTGTGGAGAGTATGTACCATAAGAGGGACAGTGTGTGGGTCATATTTTGTGCAGGGAATATAGTGAGGGGTAATTGTATATTCAGGTGCTCAGCGTAGGGCAGATATTTTTATTCAGGAATATTGTAATAACACTATCTTTCAGGGCATCGTATGGGGATGTGCTGCAGAAGACCGGAGAAGATGGAAGTCTGCAGAGACGGCTGTGGATGAGAAAAGTCATCACAGCGTCTGGACAAGAGGACAAGAAAAGTAAGAGAACGACTCCAGAGACAGTGTCATCTATAAGGTACCTGGATGTAAATCTTTTTTTATGATGCTGACTTTTTTTTTATTTGTTAGGAGCATTAAAGATGTTGTCCATGTTTATGATGAGTCTGCAGTCATTCTATGTGACTGCAGACTTCTGAATTCTCAGTGTGCACGGTCAGGATTCTCTTGTACCCGCGACTTGTATACATGCAGTCACGTGCCGACTAGACATGTGTGGCCTCACTCAATGAAAATTAATTGAGGGAGGCCGGACACGTCTAGTCGGAATGTGGCCAGAAGTATATAAATCGCATACTTGTGGTGACATGACCGTCCACTGTTTCCATGGCAAGGGAGAATCCTAAAAGTGTGCAGTGCATGCGCTGTGAGAATTCAGAAGCCTGCAGTCACATACAGTGACTGTGGACTTTCATCTCAAACCTGGACAAGCCCATTAATTATTAAATGAAGTCCTGTAGCCAATACTGACAGCAAGTAATATACCCACTGTCAGGATTCAGCTCTGCTTGTAGGTTCCATCAGTCATCACATGGCCACTTCATTCATATGAGATTTTCATATTTACGATCAAGTGACGAAGAGCTTTTCTTCCTGCTTCTCTCAGAAAGAATTAGGAAGAGCAGCTCGTCAGCATGTGACTAAGGCAATGGCCCCACTATCAGTATTTGGTCAGTATTTTATCTCAGGAGTGGGAGGCAAAACTGGGTGAGGAACTATGAGAGAAAATGTATAATAGAAACAAGTCCACCAATTCTGTGTTTATCACCCACTCCTGGTTTTGGCTCCCACTCCTGAGAAAAAATACTGACTGAATACTGACCAAATACTAGTGGGGCTGTCGCCCTAGTGTGCAAATCGCATATATGCTGGGGAAGGAGCCGGGGTCCTGATCCAGCCACAATATCTCAGCAAAGAAATACTGATTATTAATTTAGTGACAGTTAACTGACAGGTTTGGGCCTAGGGTTGTGAAACTGCTAGCTGAAAGAGCAGGAAGGGAACATCCAACATGGTTGGGGAAAAAGCGAAGTCGTGGTGGAAGGTGGAATAGGCTTGGTGTTAAAGGGGGAGGTGGTAATGTTACTGAAAGCTCAACTGAGCAAACAACAAATTATTGGAATTTTTCCTTTACTGACTCGTTTTTTTACAAAGTTGGCAGATAACGTTAGTTGGGCCATCCCTTGTAGATTGTATACCCTCGCGGGCAGGGTCCGCTCGCCTCCTGTACCAGTCAGGGACTGTTTTTTGCTCAAGATTATTATACTTGTTGTTTGCAATGTATACCTCTTTTCACGTGTAAATTGCCATGGAATAAGTGGTGCTATAATATTTGTACTCTGGGTCAATTGATGTCCCTTATCCTAGTGTCTACCCCTAATTTGAGGTGTTTTGGCAGCTTTTGGGCCCTCCCCCGAAGGTGTTGTGCATGCGTTTGTTTTTGCCTCACATTGAATTAAATGGGATTCGGATATGTTCAATGAGCTGTTCAGTGAACATCGGGAAGTTCGGCGATCGAAACCTAACCAAACCTTGACTGGTTCACTCATCTCTAGTGCACACCCATAATGAATTTGGCACATTTTCTATGACGTTCCCCTTGCCAGTAATGTTACTCTAGTAAGGGACTGGAGTGACATTTCTGGTGTAAAAAAAAAAAAAATGCTGCCACTTTTCCAAAGTTTGACAGGTGCCCCGCTTTGGCTCCATCCCAGCTCTGTCCATTTTGGTGGAGCGCAACAATCAAGGTTGCCACTCTGACCGGGCCTGGTAGGGTTGGGGGCCCATGCTGCAGAGAAGCAGCCTGGCCCCCTCCATGAGAGGTGCTGCGCCGGTCTTGTACTTTCATTGGTAACGGCCGGGCTGCACTGGGCTATGCCCCCTCTGGTCATGGCACGCAGTGTGCGACAGGGCCTGCCTGCTCTTGTTGCCGTTAAAGCAGGTGAGCAGCACTGGTTGTCAGTGTGTGTCAGCTTATGTATATATCAGGATGAAGGCCATATATACACTGTATACCTGTAAGGGGCTAGGATTAGGATATATCGAAAGATAGAGATAGATATAATATAAATATCAGGAAGGAGGGAGGCAAGAGGCCACTTCCAAATCTTGCATCGGGACCCATCAGACATTGGGCTCCTTGTAAACGCCAAACGTTGCAATGTTTGGGTATAGCTCCACATTGCACAAAATTTTTGAAACCGTTACAAATTGTTTCGGTCAGTTTTATGGCAATAACGCTTTGATTATCCCCCAAAATTAATAAATGTCACTTTTAACCCTTTTACGACATTTGACGTACATATGTTATGATCGAACAGGGTTTCCCGAAAGATAACGTATAGGTACATCATGGCGATCATGACACTGCACAATAGCTGTGATTGACACCAAGAGCTTGGCTTACATGAGAGCAGAAACAGAGCTCTAACAGCAAGGAGGGATGCCTGTACCGCCCCAGCTGTTTAACCTCTTAAATGCTGCAATCGATATCAATCAGCATTTAGGAGGCTGGGAAAAGGAGGGGGGGAAAAACAAGCCACCATAAAGCTTCATCAGTGGAAAAATAAAAAAGTTATTGCTCTCAGAATATAGCAACCAATTATTATTTTTTTTTATATATAAAATAATCTGTTTAGGGCAGCACGGTGACTCAGTGGATAGCACTGCAGCCTTGCAGCGCTGGGGTCCTGGATTCAAATCCCACCAAGGACAACATCTGCAAGGAGTCCGTATGTTCTCTCCGTGTTTGCGTGAATTTCCTCCCACATTCCAAAGATCATACTGATAGGGAATGTAGATTGTGAGCCCCAATGGGGACCGTGCCGATTAATGCCTGAAAATTGTCTGAATAGTAAAGCACTGCGAAATATGTTGGCGCTATATAAATAAAAAGATTATAATAAAAAGATTATCTGTGTAAAAGCAGCAAAACATAAACGGCGATACCACATTTATATAATTTTTTTATCGTACTGACCCGAAGAATAAAGCTGTCATCTCAATTTTCCCACAAGCAGAATGGCATGCAGAATGGCATAAAGAAAGCCCTCCATAAAACCTGAATTGCTATTTTTTTTTCATTCTGCCTTTCAAAAATCTGAATAGAAAGCAACAAAAAATGACCAAAAATGGTACTAATAAAAACTGCAACTTCTCCCACAAAAAAAGTGACGCCCTCCCTGAGCGGTGGGGTACTCGGTGCCGGGCCAATGTAGGGTGGTGGTGCCGGGTGTCATCGTGGCCATGACCCTGTCCGTGCCCAGGGCTGTCACATGAAAATAATGGGCTTTTGGATGAGTGGTTGTTCGACTATGCCACCTGTGGTTTCTGGTGAAGGCCACCAGCGCTGCAACAGTCCTCTGAGGCTGATGTTCTGGCAGCTTGGTTGGTACTACTCCCCACAGGCGGAGTAGGCCTCAGGGCAGTGTTCGGTGAACTGTATGGAGGGATTGGTGGGTGCAGTGCTGCGTGGGAATAAACAAGCGGAGGCGGTGAATGAAGTCATCTGGGTCTTTACTCACTTTAGATGAACTTTCAGCCGCAAAGCTTCTCTGCTACACACGGTGTACTGCGGCCACCAGGAAGGGGGTTCAGCACTTCCCAGGTAGATCAGGAGCACCTGTCAAGACCCCGTCAGTGTGTTCCTCTCCTTCTCCTTCTCCTCCCGCTTGTGTTCCTCCCTGGGATCCAGTAAGCCACCGGGCTTTTCCAACAGTGACGTGAAGTACACAGTCAGATATCGGGGGCCGGTTACCCCTCTTGCAGCTGGAATCCCTCTGGCTAGGCCAGAGTGAAGAATACAGGTGGCGACTCCGCTCCGTCCGTATCCCCCTGGGATCCTTTTGCCTGTGGAGCCTATATCCTCTGCTCCCCTCCTAGGCCTTCTTAAAACGGGACCCTGACTGGGCAGAGACGCTGGTTAACTCTGACCCGCTCCTCGTCTCAAGGCCTGAGAATGAGGACCGTGTATCTTCAGCCAGCTACAGAACCTTGCTGGACCCTGACAGAAGACAACAATCAAAAGACCTTGAACTAAAGATGGCCATTTATTATATATGTTGCTATCAGTGCTTCCTGTAAGTGTGTCCTCCACCCTCACCCACTATTAGGTTCCCCCTATCTTTGGTCCCCCCCCCATCTCCTCTATCCCGGGCCGGGGCAGCACCCTGGTGCATTTAGGCTGCTACAGGACAGAAGTGGTGTAGTGTTGAGTGGTGAAGTGGGGTCCTGGGTGATGCTCCATCCTTACCTGGAAGAGGAGATACCACACCTCTATCTGAGGTGCAGTACCCCTGTGGCTACTAAACCCTCGGGGGCGCCACAAAAGCTCTCGCATGACTGTCGGCAGTAATATAGAAAAATGATTGCTCTCAAATATGGCGATGAAAAAAACTTGTTTTTGAAAAAAGCGTCTTAGTGTGTAATTGCAATCAAATGACGCGCCCCCAGGGCCGTGGGGTACTCGGGAGCCGGGCCTCTGGTTGCTGGTATGGGGGTTATCACGGTGGCTGACCCGGTCCGTGACCCAGGGCGGTCAGTAAAAAGGGGAGATTATTATATGGGATTGGAAAGATTGTGACGCCACCTGTGGTGTCTGGTGAGGATCACCAGCGCTGCAACAGTCCTCTGAGGCAGATGTTAGGGCAGCTTGTGATGGTACGGCTCCCCACAGGTGGAGCAGGCCTCAGGGCAATGTAGGTGAATGGTGGTTGCGCTGGGCATTGTAGTGCAGGGAGGGAATGATGGCGCGGACAAAATAATTGGACAGAGGCGGTGCAGTGCAGTCATCTGTGTCTTTACTCACAGTTCTTAAGGCAGTCCACAGGTGCACTGTACAGGTTAAGGCCTCCCGCGTCGTGCTGCGTTCACTGGGCAGGGGTTCAATCCTTCCTCAGGCAACTTGGGAATACCTGGCAGAACCCCACTTTCTCGTGTTCCTATTTTGATTGTCTCCACACTGGTCTTTCTCCCTCCTGCTCTGCGCTGCCCACTCTGTCCTGTTCGGGTACTCTGAAGTCCCTCCTGTCCGTCGGAGTTACACAGACTTGCTTGACCCTCAGGGGACTAGAATGCGGCTACGATCCCTCTGTCTTCTGACACATGCGGGGCATACGGGTGCCGTCCTGCACGCGCCGTACCCCCTCGGATCCTTTATTAGAACGGAGCCTACTCCCTGCTCCCCTCCTGGGCCTCCTGACTTGGCCCTACTTGTGGAGCAGATCTCCTAATGATATTCTGCTCCTGGACTGTTCTTCGAAACTGTCCCGAGCTGTTCTTCTGAACTGCTCCCTAACTCAACTGCCACCCTAAGATGGCTTCCCTATCTTATACTCCTACCAAAGTGCTCCCTCTAACTACTTCCTCCACCCACACCCACTACTGGTTCCCCCCTCCCTTTGGGTTCCCCCCACTCCAGCCAGGGTCAGGGCTCAGCAGCTGCGCTCTGCATGTTGCCCCTCCAGCCGGCCTGGAGCAGTGTACTGTTGGATGCAGGTATTTGGGGTTCCGTGCAGCACTCCCTCCTTACCTGAGAGAAGGGAGACACCACACCTCTGGGTGAGGTGCAGTACCTCTCTGGCGACTGAACCCTCAGGAGCGCCACACAAACATGAAAAACCAATAAATCTGGTGTTGCTGCACCATCCTGAAGAATGTCTTCAAATCACTTATACCGCATGAGCAGCAGCGGAAATTTTTTTAAACAGCCCTATTCTTGATCTACTACTGATTTTTGGTAATTTTGTCTCCCAAAAAATCATAGTAATGCTCGGCTCACATTTAACCTGCACCCCACAATGAGCGCTTACACCGGAGTTTCCGTGTAATTCTCTGAAATAAATGAATATTCTCTATAATGAGACACACTCTATGGGCGCCATCTGGCCTATGATCTTGCCAGTCATCTTAAGTGTGCATAAAGTGTATTCAGCCACAGTTTTGAGCACCTCCGAAAAGGACACCGCTGAATAGAGACCAGACTGAGTCCAGACTAATGCTGCTGCCTCTTTATAGTGAATGAGAGCGCAGAATAGATGTGATCCAAAATGTTATGAAAAATGTTCCCAATAAAAGCTTCAACTCAATCCAAAAAAAAAAAAAGCAATTTTCCACTCAGGTTAGTCATCGGTCAATTGATATATAGGGGGCTTCCAATTTACTGGTAGTACAAAGGCTCTGGAAAAGCAAAATGGCTCCCCACCCTCCCAAAAGAAATCCAGTGATTTCTGTGCTTCCAAATGCCCCCCTACTTTTTGAACCCCGTAGTGTCCCTAAATCACAGTTAGCATCCACGTTTGGCATTTCTGTAGCGATGAGAGCCTACTTAATTTACGTCTCCGGAAGCATGAGCTGGACACTGCAATTTATAGGCACTACACTTGCAGATTGTCAATTTTCACTCAGCAACATTCACTGCTGCTTGTTTCTGGCAAACATCTGACGCGCCCCTGGGCCTGTGTCGCGCTGCGTTGCGCACGCGGGAGCTTACCCGGAGCCGGATCTCTTGAGGGTTGTAGTCTCGTGGCGGTGACCCGGTCCGTGCCCAGGGAGTCAAACTGAGCGGCGATGTAACAGCGGTAGATGTAGGACGACTACGCCACCCGTTGAATGCAGCTATGGAGCTGCCGCTGCAGGACAGTCCGCTGAGGCCGGTGGATGGATGGTGCAGCGTAGATGGTATAACCCCCAACGGGAGGGGTATGGCCTCAGGGCAGCAGATGGATGATGGGGGTAGCAGGAACCACTCAGAGACGGTGCGGTGTAATTCAGGGTCTTTACTGGTAACAACGATAGACCCTCCCGGAGTACTTGCTAGTGAACGGGGCCTGGTCAGTCCTTGAGCAGATGGGATCTCCCCTGGCCAGGCGGAGTTGTAGGCCTCCCAAACTGACTGCACTCTTCTGGCTACCTTGCTAGAAGCGGATATAAGTAGCCCACGTCCCTGAGTGTACCGTGTGGTGCTCACCCGTATGGCCGGTGACTCGGGGCCTTCTAATGGCTTCCGCTCCACGATGGCGGTGCTGGTCCCACGCGTGTGACCGTGCCTTCGGGTTTCTGGGCCTGAGGACCTGAAATCCCCTGCCGGTCGGCTTCTGCTGCTGGGTAAGAGTTAGTCCCCACAGCCTCGGACGCCGGGTCCGGTAAGAAAGCTTCTCAGTCAGGGCGAGCTCTGCAGCTGCCAGCCCCTGACTTGTAGTAGTATTGCTCCCACTGAGCTTCTGCTGTTTCTTCCTGTGACTGTTTCTTGTCTCTACTCTCCTTGACTGACTAACCCTGCCTCAGCCCAGGGTTTATACAGGGGAAGTTCTTCCCCTCCCAAGACTGGGCAGGAGGTGTGGCATGCACAGGATCCCTGACCAAAGGACCTCCCACCTGCTCTCAGACATAACATTACATTACTGTGGAAAACCAGACCCCTGGGGTGCCACACATCCATGGAGTCAAAATCGTCAAAGCACCTGTAATTAAATTCCCAGAGGGGAGCAATTTCCAAAATGGGATCATTTGAAAGCGTATTCTGCTCTTCTGGCATTTAGGGGCTCTGACTCTTGCAGAACAAATTATCGTAGAATAGTTTTCGGACTCCATATACAAATTCAATTCCAAGTCATGCTGTGTGGCTAAGCAATATGGGGTACTTCCATGTTCAGCAGAAATTGTGTGACTAATTTTTGTGCCATTTTTACTCATTGCCCTGTGTGACAATGTAAAATATGGGGCTAAAACCAAATTCTTGTGGTTAAAAATGTAATTATTTTTTTCTTCACCGCCCAATGGTATAAAATTCTGTAACACCTGTGGTGTCAATACAATCACTGCGCCCCTAGTTGATTTCATTGAGAGGTGAAGTTTGTAAAATGTCACTTATGGGGGGGTTCTGCTGTTCTGGCACCCCAGGGGCTTTGCCAATCTGACATGGCTCCCTCAAATCATTCCAGCAAAATGTGCACCACAATATGGTGCTTTTTCCTTCTGAGCTTTACACTGTGCCTCTAAAGTAATTTTTGGCCACATATGAGGTATTGGTGTACTCGGGAGAAATTTCACAACAAATTTTCCATTTCCTCCTGTTCTTGTGAAAATGAATAATTTGGGGCAAAAGGAACTTGTTTGTGTGACATGTATTTTTTCATTTACACAGCTCAACTTTCTAAAACTCTGTGAAGCACCTGTGGGTCCAAGGTGCTCACCACTAGTGTTGAGCCACCCCCGTAGTGTTCGAGTTCGGTTCGGTTCGTCGAACACCCGTGTGTTCGCCGAACTGTTCGTCGAACACCGTTAAATCCAATGGCAGGCAAACAAAAACACACAGAAACACATAGAAAACACCTTCAAAGGTGTCCAAAAGCTGACAAACTGCTCAGAAGACACAACTAACACATGGAAAAGTGACAAGTACATATAGTCATGCGAAAAGAAAAGAGGTGGAGGAGTAAAAGAAGGGGGGAGACACAGATATAGGCATGTCATGCCCTTCTAAAATCCAAAAAGTGAGAAGCCGACACGTTCAGTCCGCTCCTGCCCGTGCCACCTCCGCGTCGCCGGGTTTGTGCCAGAGCCGCGGTGAACCCTGACGGCCAGCCCCCCTCTCCCAATACTGGTGCCTGTCTGCTGGTGGGTCGAGCGAGCCCCCCTGTGGTGGAGGCAGCTCTAAGCTTTTTAATTTAAATTGTCTCTCTAATTTGAATGAATACACTTTAAATCCATTTACAAGGATCTATTGGAGGGCAAGTCTCATGCCAGCAGCCGCGTAATTCCAGCTCCAGTAGCGTCCACTAAAGCTGCTGCAGTTAAAAAGCTTTTATAAGGATCGAGCTCGGCTGTCCACCGCAAGGCATCCTACTGCCAGTCCCAGCCCCTATGCCTTGGGGTGCCTCCTGATGCTCTTCAATGAGTATCCCGTGGTCCCGAAGCATTTCCTTTGAAAAAATTAAGTATCCAAACTACAGGTGGTGTAGCTTGCTTAACAGCCGGGATAATCCGCTGACTAGCAGACACTGCTACTAGGCACAAAGTATTTCCTGGGCTAGATGCAGTTAAAAATTTGTAATTAGATACTCTCGTTGGATGCTGAGAAAGCATTCCATAGAGTCTCCTGGCACGCCATATATGATTCTCTTAAAAAGCTTGGGGTAGGGGTCTAGGGGACCCTTTTATAGCCAAAATCACGGCCCTGTATCGCAATACGTCACCTAGGCTGAAGATAAATGGAACTGTAGCACCCTGAGGGCTCGGTTGCTACAGAGGTATTGCACCTCACCCAGAGGTGTGATATCTCACTCTCAGGTAAGGATGTAGTGTGGATCAGGATCCGACACCTGCATGCATTACACCACATTGCCGTGGGGCAGGGCAACCAATATGCCCCTGAGATGGGCACGACAGTCCCTGTCCCTGGCTGGAGTGGGGGGAGGGAACACTGAGGAAGGGGAACCCTGTAGTGCAGGAGCAGGGAGGAAGCAGTTCCTGGGTGCATTGAGAAGGGAGTATAAAACGTGGGCACCCACCATCTTAGTTCAGTGCAGAGAAGTCTGAGCAGAAGTGGCAGGGAGCAGGGGCTCTGCATGAGCTCTGCTCCGGAGGCGGGCCTAGTAACAGAGGCCCAGGCCTGGAAGAGGGAGAAGGAAGGAAGAGGAGCGGAGAAGGCTCCAGGAACGAGGAACGAAGGGATCCCAGGGGTGCGGACGGGAGAGTCACCACCGCACGCCCGAATCCACCTGCGTGGAGGGGTCAGGCCAAAGGGGGAGACCGGTCCCCGAAACTAGTGGAGGCAGGAAACGACCCTCAGCTAGAAACAGGAGGCTGTGACATTTTATGTGGCGCAGCCCCTCGCTACACCCGCTAGGAAGGCACCACATAGGGTCAGGGAAACTGGCGCCAAGTTTACCAAGAGGAGGCCCGAGGCAGCCGGACAGAAGGGTTGGTAAGAAAGGCCAGACAAAGGACACACAAAGGGGGTCCTGTGAAGCGCTCCAAAGTTGTCTGAGCCCCTCACCTGGTGAGCACAGTACGACGTGGGCAGCCGTTAACTGCAGACGTGGTCTGGATAATAAGAACTGTGAGTAAAGGCCCTGGACTGCATCACTGACTCCGTGTCGTTACTGCTGCTGCCCTGCACCATCACTCCCATCCTCCGCATACACTGCCCTGAGGCTATACTCCTCCCGTGGGGAGTTATGCTACGCTCTGCTGCACCCACAACACCAGCCTCAGCGGTCTGCCCTGGAGCGGCGGTTCACTCTGACCGCAATCCACGGGTGGCGTAGTCGGACATTTAAACATCAAAACCACATAAATAGTTCCGCCACTGGTTTGACCGCCCTGAGCCACGGAACCGGGTCGCCGCCACGGAGACTACAACCACCAGCATCCACCAAAAAGGGTCCGGCTCCGGGTGTCCCAAGGCCCAGGGGGCGCGTCAGAACATTTTCATCACATTTCACAATCACCAATGGGACAAGGCAGGGATGTTCTCTGTCCCCTCTCTTATACATCCTAGTGACGGAGCACCTGCTCTCATCAATTCGCCATAACCCCAATATTAGGTGGATTGAGGTGGGAGGCACCGAGTACAAGTGCTCTCTATTTGCTGATGATGTCCTAGTATATATCACTCAATCACATATATCCATCCATGCTGTTATGGCTGAAATAGATCACTTTGTTACATGGTCAAATTTTAAAATCAATGCAGCGAAGTCTGAGGCCCTCGATGTCTCCCTCCCCAAATCCATATAGGATTCCATCCAGTCTAACTTTCCCTTTGCCTGGCCCTCACAGGGTATCAAATACTTAGGAATTCCTATTCATAGAGACCTCTCCCATCTATATGATCTTAATTTTGGGCCCTTTATTGAACAACTCCATACAGACCACGGTTGGCAAGTTAGAACTGTAAGATTCAGTACGTGAACCACTGGTGTTTTGTGGAAAAGCACATGTACACTGTGTTCCAAATTATTATGCAAAAAGTGTTTAGGAGTGATAAGGGAAGAATTTGTTTGTTTGTCAGTTAAACTCATTGATGGTGATATGTGTCAGGGCTCTTTATATCACTGTAAGCAATTGCAGACACCTGTGCTAATTAGTTTGGCAGGTGTGTCCAATGAAAGGCAAGACTACTTAAGAAGGCTGTCTCACATTATTAAGCAGCCTACATTTTCTGCCAAAATGGGAAAGAAAAAGGATGTGTCGGCTGCTGAGAAGCAACAAATTGTGGAGTGTTTAGGTCAAGGCATGACTACAATCAACATTGTGCGATGATCAGGATGAAGTGTCTTGGCAATCAAGAAGTATGTAGCTGATTCACAGTACACACGTGTGCGTGCTGATAAGGGCAAATTGAGGACTCTTTCCTACAGGCAATTACGTCAGGTTGAAAGAGCAGCGGCAAAAAAGCCTTGTCATAGCAGCAGACAAGTTTTTGAAGCTGCTTGTGCCTCCAACGTCCCCCGAACAACAAGATGCAGGGTCCTTCAGAGGTTTGCAGCTGTGCATACGCCATCCTGTCGACCTCCTCTATCCACTTCACACAAGCAGAAACGGCTCCAGTGGGCCAAACATTACATGAAGACTGATTTCAAAACTGTTTTGTTCACGGATGAGTGCCGTGCAGCGCTCGATGGTCCAGATGGATGGAGTGGAGGATGGCTGGTTGATGGACACCCCACGCAAACACGGCTACAGCGCCAACAAGGAGGAGGTGGAGTAATGTTTTGTGCTGGAATCATGGGGAGAGAGATTGTCGGCCCCTTTAGGATCCCTGAAGGCGCTAAAGATGAACTCCATAATGTATGTGGATTTTCTCAAACAGCACTTCCTGCCATGGTTCAAGAAGAAGAACCGTGTATTTCACAGCAAGATCATTTTTTTGCATGATAATGCACCATCTCATGCTGCACATAAAACATCTGCATCTCTGGCTGATATGGGCATAAAAGGGGACAAACTTATGGTGTGACCCCCATGCTCCCCTGACCTCTACCCCATTCATTACCTTTGGAGCATCATTAAAAGGAGTGTCTATGATGGCGGGAGGCAGTTCACATCTAAGCAACCGCTCTGGGAGGGTATTCTGTCCTCATGCAAAACAATTGAAGCAGAAACCATCCAAAACCTGACAAATTCAATGGACGAGAGAGTTCAGAAGCTCCTTTCGAACAAGGGGTCCTATGTGAAAATGTAACATCACCTAGAATAAAGTTTTGAGTTGAAAACTGTTTGATTTCAGTTTCTAACAACCTGCTAATGCTTATAATTTCAAAAATGACCATTTTTTTGGTCTTTATTAAAATCAAAAGGTTGATCGAAAAGTTTGGGGGATCTAAGAGTGTGGCAACCCAGTAGTCATGATTACTTCGAATTCTGACAATATGAGGGTCATGCTGCAGGTAGTGCAGCAAGAAGGCACTTATGTGTCTTGCGCATCTCGGAGCCCCAAAATTATTTTCCGGGCTAGATGCAGCTAAAAATTATTTTTAATTTTAAATCTGGTGAAGCTTTAGTATAGATGGCCTAATAGGATCAGTGCTGCACACTGCTACAAAGCCCAAATTATTTTCCAGTCAAGATAAAGATAAACATGATTAGTAGTTTTAAATCTGGTGGAGCTTATTATAGATGGCCTAATAGAATCAGTGCTGCACACTGCTACAAAGCCCAATTTATTTTCCAGCCAAGATACAGATAAACATGATTAGTAATTTGAAAGCTTAAAACGGTTGGTAGGGTGATTTTAACCAATCATCAAGCTTTTACTCTCCCCAGGATGACACAGGGGTAGAAAAGTCGTTTCGGATCCATGATTTGTTCATCTTTATGAACGTGAGTCTGTCTACATTATCAGTGGAGAGCCGCGTGCGCTTATCTGTCAGCACACCACCAGCAGCGCTGAGCACACGTTCAGACAGAACGCTGGCTGCGGGGCATGACAAGATCTCCAAGGCGTAAGTGGCTAGCTCCGGCCATTTATCCAGATTGGAAGCCCAAAAAGAGCAAGGGTCCAGTGACACAGTCATGGCTTCAATGTTTACTTGGAGATACTCCTGTACCATCGTCTCTAGGCGTTGACTATGTGTCAGACTTCTTGTCTCCTGTGGCCTTGCAAAGGATGGACTAAAGTGGTGAAATGATTCCGCAAAATTGATGTTACCAGCAGATACTGTGGTTCTGTTACGGTTTGAGTGCTGAACACTTGACGGTCCCACGGTTGGCAAGTTGGAACTGTGAGATTCACCACGTGCACCACTGGTATTTTGTGGAAAAGCACATGTAAGATTCTGCAACAGTCTCTGCTGATACTCTTGCATGCTTGCATCCCTTTCTATGGCAGGAATAATTTCTGCAAATTTACTTTTGTACCGGGGATCTAACAGTGTGGCAACCCAGTAGTCAGGATTATTTCTAATTCTCCCAATTCGAGGGTCATGTTGCAGGTAGTGCAGCAAGAAGGCACTCATGTGTGTTGCGCATCCAGGAGCACCAAGTCCCTGTTGTGTTGGTGGCGAGGTAACAATCATGCTTCCTTCCTCTGTCCTCTCCCCCCAACCTCGCACAACAGAAATGTGATCAAGGTCTCCCTCATCTGAGGAGTCTTCCATCAGTTCGTCCTCCACTTCTTCCTGGGCTCCTGCACCTTCCTCACTAGTTTGGCTGCTACCATGCGCCCTGGTAAAACCATCTCCCCCACCCTCACATGCCTGCCGCCTTGGTGCTGCCGACCGTCTGGACCTTGCAGATGTTAGCCCTTCCGCATACAACTCCTCCTCCTCTACTTCCTCCACCTCCTCTTGTGCCACCACCTGACTCCGAATTCTGTTTAACATGTGCTCCAGCATGTAAATCACCGGAATAGTCATGCTGATAATGGCATCGTCAGCACTAAACATCTTCGTCGCCATTTCAAAACTGTGCAGAAGGGTGCATAGGTCCCTGATCTGAGACCACTCCTCCAGCGTGATTTGCCCCACCTCTGGATCTCGTTGGCCCAGGCTATATGTCAGAACGTATTGCACCAGGGCTTGTCTGTGCTGCCACAGTCGCTGCAACATGTGCAGAGTTGAATTCCACTGGGTAGGCACATCGCATTTTAGCCGGTGAAGTGGCAGGCCCAACGACTTCTGTAGAGATGTAAGTCGCTGAGCTGCGGGATGCGAACGGCGGAAGTGAGCACACAGCGACCGTGCCCTCTGCAGAAGGCCATCTGGTCTGGGATAGTGGGCTAAAAATTGCTGGACAACCAGGTTCAATACGTGAGCCATACAAGGCACGTGTGTGACATTGCCCCGGCGAAGGGCCGCACCCAGGTTTGCAGCATTGTCGCACACGGCCTTCCCTGGTTTCAGGTCCAGTGGAGACAACCATTCATGAAATTGGTTCTCCAGAGCTGACCACAACTCCTCAGCTGTGTGACTCACATTTCCCAGACATTTCAATGTAAAAACCGCCTGATGACGTTGAGCCCTACTGCCCGCATAGTAAGGAGGTGTGCAGGATCCCTTCTGCGCAGTTAGAAAGCTTGTGGCATGACCAGACAGGCTTTGGGTGCAGGTGGAAGACCGAGAAGAGGTTGAGGAGGCAGAAGCAGTGGAGGAACTTTGACATAAAGAGGATTGACGCACAACTCGTGGGGACGGCAAGACTTGGACAGCAGCCCCTTGTCCTGCTGTCACCATAGTTACCCAGTGCCCAGTCAGTAACACCCCTGTCCATGCCTACTCGTCCAAGTGTCTGTGGTGAAATGCACCCTGTCACACACAGTTTCTCAAAGAAGCGGTGATGTTGTGTGCGACATGCTGGTGGAGCGCAGGCACACCTTTCTTTGAGAAGTAGTGCCTACTGGGCATCTGGTACTGGGGCACTGCGACGGACATAAGGTCTCGAAAATCCTCTGTGTCCACCAGGCGGAAAGGCAGCATTTCTGTAGCCAAGAGCTTGCAGATGGTGAAATTCAACCTCTTAGCTTTCTCATGGCTAGGAGGAAATGGTCTTTTACTTGTCCACATCTGAGGGACCGAGGGCTGGCTATTGTGCTTAGACGGGGTTGATAAGGGTGTCCCCGGCAAACTGCCGGTCTGTGAGGAAGATGCAGGCAGACATGTTAGGTTGCCTTGATCCAAAGGTGGTGCTATCGATGTCGGACAGCGCTCAACACCAGCTGGTGTTACCACCTCCAAAGAAAATGATGACCTGCCAATCACGCTGGCTGTTGCGGGTAAAGAGGTGGCAGGTCTGCGCCCCAAAATAGGTGTGACTGCTGTCCCCCCAGTCACAGAGGATGTGAGAGGCCGCGGATGCACAAGATATGGCAGACGGTGGTTGGCCCGGCCGGCTAGGCCGCATTGTAGCACACTGAGCTTCCCACTGCAACTTATGCTTCATGTCCATGTGCCGGTTCATGCATGAAGTACTCAAACTATGTATTTTTTGGCCTCTACTTAGCTTTTGCTGACAAATGTTACAGATAACACAAGTTGGGTCATCTTTATCGATCTGAAAAAATGCCCAGGCTATGCAAGGCTTAGCACCCATGCGACCTGAAGAGCCACCACGACTTGTGGTGAGAGGCAGAATTGTGTTTGAGGATGCAGTTGTTGACGTGCTTCCAGTACTACGTCTCTGTCCAGGAAGGCGCAACCTGACCTCGTTGTCACTAGCATCTTCCTCCACCTCCTCTGCTGACCTCATCTCTTGGCTGACTGTGGGTTGACAGTAAGTGGGATCTCCAACCTCATCATCATCACCCTGTGCGTTATCAGAACCGTCGTCCTCAGAGCCAACCTGTTCCTGCCCTGACAAAAAACTAAAGTTGTCGCTCCAATCAGGTATTTGAGTCTCATCATCGTCTTCCTCATTGTCTCCACCAACAGGAGTTACAGTTTGGGAATGAGGGTCTACATTATGGTCAGAACCTTCTGCGTCTGGTCCTGGATCCGACTCATAAAGATTCTGGGCATCAGTGCTGATCATTTCCTCGTCTGGATTCACAGAAGCGCTGGAGTCTACCTCTGATTCCCAGGCTATAGTATGAGTAAACAGCTCTGCAGACTCAACCATCTGTTCTACCTCATACTCAGACGGGCAGCTGGAGATTTGGGAGCTGTGAGGAAGCAAGTGCGATTGGGGTGACACCTTTGAGGACTGGAGTATTTGTGATGTTGAAGTTGATGTGGAGGAGAGCCCACTTAAAGGAGCACTTGATATCCGTTGAAGCACCTGCTGTTTTTGTGCCTCATCTGGAATTTGTAGCGATTGGCGTGGCCGTAAGAAAGGGATCTTATCACATTGTCCGCTAAAAGAAGTAGACATTTTAGTTTAGCTGGAAGATGGTCTTTCTTCTGCACCTACCCCACGGACACAACCTTTTTTCCCCTTCCCAACACGCCTATTCCCCTTTCCACCAGCAGCAGGCCTTTTTCCACTCATTTTGGTGGTTAACTAATTCACAACTCTGGAGTTGTTTGCACAAAAAAACAATGGATGGGAACCGAGCAGAGCTGAGTGGCCAAACTGTGGTATTAGGCCAAAACTATTGGCTGGGTTAGATGCAGAAAAAAATTATATTCAATTTGCAACCTCATGGAGGTCAGTATAGATGGACTAATAGAACAAGTCCCACACACAGCTAGAAGCCCAAATATTTTTTCAGAGGTTGATGCAGAAAAATTTTTTATTCAGTTTGCAACCTGATGCAGGTCTGTATAGATGGATTAATAGAACAAGTCCCACACACAGCTACAAGCCCAATATTTTTTCAGAGGTAGATGCAGAAAAAAATTATTTTTAATTTGCAACCTGATGGAGGTCAGTATAGATGGACTAATAGAGAAAGTCCCACACACTGCTAGAAGGCCAAATATTTTTTCAGAGCTAGATGCCCAAAAGATTTTACTTCACTAGGTGCAGTAAAAAAATTGGTATTCTATACACAGGTGGTATATCTTGCAACACAGATAGGCTACTCCACTGACTAACACACTCTGCAATAGGCCAAAAAGGATTAGCTTTGCTAGATTCAGCCAAATGCTGTGAAAAATACTTGCACAGCACTGGCACAGACCTGCCTGGCAAAAACTGATAGGAACTGATGTAACCTAGTCCTGAAAAGGACTCCAATTACAATTAGTCTTTACTCCCACAATCTATCTATTTAAGAGCACAGACCTGCCTGATAAAAGTCGTAGAAAATGCTGTAACCTAGTCCTTAAAAGGACTGCAATCACAACTTATCCCTACTCCCAAGCTATCTGTAGATTTGTGCGAAAATTGGCTTGAAATTAACAAGGTATAGCGCACACCGCAACAGCGGTGCCGTCTAACACGCAGCTGCAGCAGTGAGAAAATGGTGGCGACTGGGAAAATGGCTTGGTCTTATAGGGCAAGGACATGTGACATACACTGCCAATGACACATGCCCTTGCTTGTGTGAAAAAAAGCACTTCGCTCCGTGTGTGCGCTGCTGATAGGCTGACAGATTGCACCTCCCCACTGTAAATGCGGGAAAGAGAAAAAAAAAAATGGAGATCTTCATTGATCCTGCAGAGATCCATCCCCTGCCCCTCCCCCCACCCCGCTGTACACTCAAACTGCGTATTAACATTAATTTTCATCATTACTGAGAAAAAATCCAGTTATGATTTTGGTGCACGAACAGTTATCGAACATAACCTCGAACAGCCGAATTTTTCTCAAATTGTTCGTGTTCGCCGAACGGCTCGAACACCGCCCAAAACAGCTCGAATTTGAGATTGGCGAACAGTTCGAGTAGAACAACGCTCATCTCTACTCACCACACCTCTGGTTAAGCTCCGTGAGGGGTATAGTTTAAAAAATGGGGTCATTTGGGAGGGGGGGGGGGGGTTTCACTGTTTAGGCACCTTAGGGGCTCTGCAAATGCGACATGATATCCGCTATCTCCTCCAGCCAATTTTGTACTCCAAAAGTCAAATGGTGCTCCTTCCCTTTTGAGCCCTGCTGTGCATGCAAACCTTGGTATTCCTCCACACATGGGGTATCGGCGTACTCCGGAAAAATTGCAAAACAAGTTGCATCATTCATTTTCCTTTGTTAGCCTTGTAAAAATCTAACATTTGGGGAAAAATTAAAAATGTGTTTTTTTTTCCTTCCACATTTCTTTAAATCCTATGAAGCACCTAAAGGGTTAACAAACTTCTTGAATGTGGTTTTGAGGGGTGCAGTTTTTAAAATGGTGTCACTTCAAACATGTTACAAAAAAGTTTTGAAATTTTTTTTTATTTTTGTTGGTTAACTGAGAAATTGCTGATCCACTTTTAACCCTTCTAATTTAGTTACAAAAAAAGTTTAAAAAATGATGCAGATGTAAAGTAGATATATTGGAAATGTTATTTATAAATTATTTTGTACAGTATGACTAACTGGTTTTAGGATATAAAAATTGAAAGTTTAAAAATTGCAAATTTTTCAAAATTCTGTTTTTTTACAAAAAAAATAAAATTTCAACCTAAATTTACCACTAATGTAAAGTACAATTTGTCACTTTAAAACATTCTCTGAATCACTGGGATACGTTTAAGTGTTCCAGTGTTGTTGCCATATAAATTGACACTGGTCAGAATTGTAAAATTTGGCCTAGTCAGGAAGGTGAAAACAGGCTTGGGGATGAAAGGGTGAGATTGAGATCTGTGTGTACGTGTGTATTTAATATGACTTTATATAAATTTACAAGTTATTTACATGCCTACTTTTTCATATTACTTTGTTTGTAGATGCCCGAATGGAAACTGGAGCCAAAGTCACAGGTGGCGAAAGAGTTAATGCTGAAGGAATTCAGGGTCTAAAAGCCTTAGGAGTCAGAGATTTGTCATACCGACTGGCCTTTTTAGCATGTCATGTGGGAGCTACAAAGCCTCATGTAAGTAGTGCAAAGAGAACCGGTCACCAGAAAAAATGCTATTAACCTTCAGATATGGCGTTAATCTGCAGGGTAATAGCATTAACCGAACGCTGCAGGGAGAAATTGAACTTCATTCCTCCCAGCAGAGTTCCGGTTTCAATCATTTGGACGGAGCTGTAACCACGACCTCAGCACTGACTGACTGACAGCCGACTCCAATGTCAGGGCCTGGGGGTGCTGTTACAGCCAATGCCATGTATGCTCATAGCAGTGACTGGACCCGCAGCGGCGTTGCCCAGTGTCTGAAACCCCAATGCTGCCAGGGGAAATAAAGTTCATTTTCTCCCCACAGTGTTCGGTTAATAACGTTTTTTTTTCATCTTTTTTTTTCTGGTGACAGGTTCCCTTTTAAAGCTCTGAATGTGATTGTTTTAAACATATTTGCATACAGTGATCTGTTCATGTAAATGTTTGTTTATATATTTAAAGTTTGGGGGAAAAGATTTGAGAGAGGAAGATCAAACCGCAGAAAGTATAAAAAATCAAATGACTGTTCAAGAATGGGAAAAGGTATTTGAAATGAGTCAAGACAAGAATTTGTACCATAACTTATGCACAAGTCTGTTTCCTACAATACATGGTAAGTATGTGTTACACGTTCGCCCCCTAAGTTCAGATAGGGGCGAGACCGGTTACATGAATTCATTGGAATCCTGGGGGAACCGTTACTCAGGGCGAGTTACTAAGCTTGGTGATGTAGTTATGTACTGATGGTGGTTCTGGTGACTTATATATTTATACATAATATATTTGTCTATATGCGTGTATATGTCTACTGGTGGTGTATTTATTTACGGACTGTGGTTCTCATGATGTATGTTCTGGTGCCTTATTCATGAACTGATGGTGATTCCAGTGGTCTATTTACTGATGATTGGTTCTGGTGCCATATTTATGTATTGATGATTTTGGTTTCATGTTCATGTACTGATGATGGTTCTGGTGATTAATTAATAAAGCTCCAGAACTATCATCACTACGTGAATACATCCCCAGAGCCACTAGTAGTACATGAATACAGCATCAGAACAACCATCACTACATGAATGTCAGCTAAACCACCATCGGTACATGAATACATTACCAGAACCACTACCCATATAGGAATATGGCACCAGAGCCACTATCAGTCTTGCTGCAAACTGTATTTGTCACATGAGGAACATAAAAACCATCATACACATCGCTTTATCTATATTGAATTCTGTTTAGTTTCCATTAGGGTATCTGCCAAATGCTGTACACATTAATTCAAATAAAACAGCCCCCATTATAGTTGGCATTAGTTTACATGATTGTCCATGTGTTTGACATTTAAAATATAGTATGTGGAGGATGAATATCTCTATCTGTCTCTGGTATTGTGTATATGGCCTGCAAACAATGAGTGATTCTATATCTAACTTTGAAAATACTCTCCCTGTTAAGCCTCATTGTTAAAGTACACTACTTTTATTTTCTTCCCTCATGATGGTATTTTTTGGTGAAAAGAAATAACCATTCTAGTTTAAGTGGTCATCGGAGATTACTTGACCCATTGGAGGGAAAGGGTGGTACGTTAAAGGTCCTATTACCTTGGCCTCTAACCTATTATGTTACTTGGGGACATAGAGTTCATGTTGGGGTGGCTCTATACAAAAGAGAGGAAACTATGTAATAAGGGATGGTGCTATACATAAATGAGCAATAATGTAATAGGGGATTGCGCTATATAACAAAGAATGGCGCTATACATAATGAAGATTCATTATATTCTGAGGGATGTAACTATGAGTACACTATATGCTGTGGGACTTTGCTATACAAAAGGCTACGTTTACACATTTTTGTGAGATGCTGCTGATGCGCCCCCTGGGCCGTGTGTGGGGGAATACCCGGAGCCAGGGCTCTGTGTAATGTTGGGGGTTGTAGTCTCCGTGGCGGCGACCCGTTCCCGTGGCTCAGGGTGGTCAAACCAGTGGCTGATCTGTTTACTTGGTTTTTAATGTTGAAATGTCCGACTACGCCACCCGTGGATTGCGGTCACTGAGAACCGCCTCTGCGGGGCAGGCCACTGAGGCGGATGTTGGGTGTGCAGCAGAGGGTAGTATAACCCTCCACAGGAGGAGTATAGCCTCAGGGCAGCGTGTGTAGATGGTGAGGGTTGTGGTGCATGGGTGCACCAGAAATGACTGAGTCCTTGCAGTGCAGTTCAGGGTCTTTACTGTTGGTAATGAAGAAGGCCCTGCCGGGAGTACTGGCTAACATTAGAGGCCTGGTCAGTCTGTGAGCGAACAAGAGTCCTCCCTGGCCAGGTGGAGGTGTAGGCCTTCCCGTCTGACTGCACTCTACCTGGCTACCCTGCTGTAGTCGTGTAGTAGCCCACGTCCCTGAGTGTACCGTGTGGTGCTCACCCGTATGGCTGGTGACTTGGGGCCTTTGGTTCCTTCCGCTCCTCGATGGCAGTGCCGTTCCCTTGCGTGTGACTGAGCCTCCGGGCTTTCTATGGCCAGAGGACCTGAAATCCCCTGCCAGGTGGTTTCTGCTGCTGAATGTGGATATCCTCATAGCCTCGGACTCCAGTGTCCGGTTCTCTGAATCTTCTGCCAGGACGAGCTCTGCTAGCTTCCAGTTCCTGGCCTTCAGCTCCTGACTCCTACAGAGCTCCTTGCTGCTGCTCTGTCCCTTCCTCTGGAACTCACTTCTCTGCTAACCCCGCCCCAGATCCAGTTTATAAAGGGCAGGTTCCTCCCCTCCCTGGACTGGGGCAGGAGGCATTGCATGCAAATGTACTCCTGACAAGGAAAACCCATGCTCGCTCTCAGACATGGTATTTCTACCACTGTGGCAACCAGACCCCTGGGGTGCCACACTGCCAGATTTTCTGCTTTTTCATCGGACAACACAGATCCATTGAGTGTCCCATTTTGATTCTCTAAATTGGATCATAATAAGACATGCTTAGTCTCATGGATTTCATTCTCAGATCTGTGATTTTCATGGGTGAGTGAATGATTCTACGATGCTCTATGGGTCCGTGTGCCATCTAATAAATAGGGCAGCACATACACATTTCACACTAATGCGTGATTATAGTTTAAGGGACACTGTTTTACAAATGAAAATTATTCCCATTATCGCTCTGCAAGTCATGCATTATAGATGAGAATAAATTTTTACATCCAGTAACTTACCAGAGATGTCGTATTCTTCTGTTTCTTCACCTGGTCAAACCTTCATATTAATGGCTTAGAGCCAAGACTTAATTTTCAGAGCCGTAATGATCAGTGCATTATGAGGTCACTGTGACGAATATTCAAGATAATCCCATGTCAACCATTGTTCCCTGTTTGGCGGGGATTATAGAGATCTTCAATGTGCAGTTTAATTTGACACTCATGCAAGGGAGGGGGCCGAGAGGCAGGGAGTGACATACCTCACAGCAGCTGTGAGCTGCACATGACGACACCCTGTGGACTCCAAGCCATGCGGTCCTTTGTGTCCGATAATTCGACACCAAGTTATGGGAATATGATGCATCCCAGTGATACACAAACTACATTTTTGGAAACACAAAAGAATGGGGAATGTCACTCAGGCTTCCAGCACATAGGGAAAGGGAGATACATGGCACAGCCTTGCGGGAGCCCCTAGGGCTCTGGTGCTTGGTCTCCACATGTAGCAGGTGCCCGGCTGGATCCGATGATGCCAGAACCGGCTCCCTAGGATTGTTCATTAAGGAGGTATAGCACATTTTAGTTTTTGAGAGTTTTTAGCGGAGAGACCAGGGGTGGAGATTTCTGTTCAGCCAGGAGGCAGGAGTGGGAGTGACCCCAGAGGGGTTAGGAGCCCATCTGCCCTGGCTCCATTGTCTTTTTCCTGGGGAGGTCATGACGACATGTCAGGTGGGAGAAGTCCTGCAACAAAGAGAAGGCCCCCAAGCCTCCCATGTGGCAGCCATTCCCCTGAAAGCCAGGCCTTCCATCTGACTCGTAACTGACTCTTAATAACTGCTTTATATCTTTTGTACCCCTACTATTGTTTGCAACCCTGACCATTGCATATGTATAAATATAGTGTATTGTCTTGTGTGCCGCTAAGGCAATTAAATATATAATTTAACCTTGGGCTGCTGTTTTCTCTTGAGCCACGAACTCGCATCCGTTGTTCGGTCCAACGAACACACTACTGGGCTGGTTTCTAGTCTGATATAATTCCGTTATGTCTAATGAAACTGATGGCAGATCTCCCAGGCCAACCAACTCTGCTTCACTGTAGCTAGTGAAGGAGCCTCTCAGCCTGTCAGGGGTGTGAGTTAGTGTAGTGCCCCTTCAGTGACAGAGTGGGGCCACCTCTTCTCCTTGCCTGGTGCCTTTCTGTACCCGTGTGGACAGGGGGTTTCTGTAGAACTGTACCAATCTGATCTTGCGCATCCTCAAGGAGGTGCGGAATGTCACGCTGGTGCAGAGGGCAGATCCATATCATGTGATCCATCTGACGTAATAGTGACGTCAGGCGGGTGGTGGATCCATCACATGTGGTCGCAGCGATGGGATTCTGTTGGGTCTCTCTGCTGCCATTTCTTCAGTCAAGTGTAATGCATAATTTTTTTAATTTTTTTTTTTAATTCTGGAAGCAAAATTTAACACAGAGCTGCTGAACATAAATATGAATAACACCATAAGGCTTTGGTCACACAATCAGTATTTGGTCAGAATTTCACATCTGTATGTGTAAGCCAAAATCAGGTTAGGAATAATCAGAAAAAGTATAAGGCTATGTCCACACTGTGCGTTTTTTATGCTTTTTCTGCACGGAAATGCACCATAAAGCTAGGTAATCCGTATTCTAGCTATTGCAATGACAATCCTGAAGTGCTGTGCACATGATCAGAAATTTTGTTGTTAGGATTGTCATTACGTTTAAATCTGTAGCAAGTCAATTCTCTGTGTGTTTCTATAGCTTTTTTTTCACCCATAGACTTGAATTGATTCAGTCAAATTCGCAGCAAAAACGCAGGCATAAATATATTTGCGGATTTGCTGCGGATGTTTGCTGCATATTTGACTGACTCAATTCAAGTCAATGAGTCAAAAATGCCACAAAAATTCCCAAAGAATGGTACCTGGGGAAGACTACTCCTCCCATCATCCGATTGCCGTTCAGCAGGCGCAGCTGAGGGGTGAAGTTGTCTCCTCAGCCGGCGTCTGTGTACGGTGTTTTAAAAAAAAAAATCTATATTAATCCCTATTCAGCCCAAGGCAAACTATTCCGTATCTGCGCCCTCGCACTTAAGAGTCAGATACGTATTAGTATGCCTGGGCGATTTCGCCCGCACACTAGCTGTGCGGGTGCGATCGCGGCCGGGTGTCAGCTGATTGTCACAGGTGACACCCAGTACTATGTGCAGGGAACGGTCCCACACCACTCTCTGCACATTAACCCCCGAAATGCTGCGATTGAAAGCGATCGCAGCATTGCGGGTGCAAGGGGGGGGGGGGGTAAGAGCCAATACTTACCTTCTTTCCGTCATCCCGCAGCGTCTGCGTCCAGTCCCAGATGTTGTCATGGTGACCCGATGTCGTTATACGCAGTGCGCAACCAAAGTAACTACTCCCTGTGCAGCTCTGACAGGCTGTATAGCACAGGGATGGTGCTGCATTCCTGTGCTATACAGCCGATCAGAATGTAAAAAGTGAAAGTCCCATAGTGGGACAATATGTAAAAGTAAAAAAATGTCAAAGTGAAAAAAAAAAAAAAAAAAAAAAAAAAATTTAAAATTAAAATAATCCCCCCCCCCCAAAAAAAATATTGTACCCATAAATAAATAACCTTATGAAAAAAAATAAAAAAGTACACATTTGGTATCCCCACGTCTTGAATGACCTGACCTATAAAACTGTCCCACTAGTTAACCCCTTTAGTAAAGAAAAAAAAGAAGCAAAAAACGATCAAAATGACTAATGTAAATAAAAATGGTACCGCTGAAACCGTCCTTTTACCGCAAAAAACAAGCTGCCGAAAAATCAAAAAAGTTATAGCTCTCAGAATAAAGCGATGCAAAAATAATTCTTTTTTTCTATAAAATAGTTTTGTGTAAAAGCGCCAAAACATAAAAAAACAATATAAATGTTGTACCGCTGTAAACGTACTAACCCGAAGAATAAAGCTGCCTTATCAATTTTACCACACGCGAAACGGCATAAAAACCCCCCAAAAGAAGAATTCCTGAATAGGGTTGGGGTTGGGCTTAGGGGTTACGGTAGGGCTAGGGTTACGGTAGTGCTAGGGTTGCGGTAGGGCTAGGGTTGCGGTTGTGTTAAGGCTAGGGTTAGGGCGGGCTAGGGTTTGGGCTAGGGCTAGGGTGAAGGTTGGGGCTAGGGCTAGGGTGAAGGTTGGGGCTAGGGTATGGGTTATGGTTGGGGCTAGGGTTGGGGCTAGGGTATAGGTTGGGCTTTTTTCAGGAGTAAAGAAGAAAAGACTAGTTTTGAGCACAAGGGCTCGCTACTTGAGTTTGCATCAGATGCTCAGGTATGCACCGAGTATAGCGGGTTCTCTAGTGACATGCTCGAGTCTACGCCCCATATGTTTTGCAGCTGTTAAAAAGCCCAAAAAAACTTGAGGGGATTGCCAGCCATCCCTGCGTGTGTTTTATTCGGGTGTCTAATAACTGTGAAACATGCGGGCAAGGACTCGAGCATGTCACTTGAGCACCCGTGATACTTGGTGCATACCCGATGCAAAATCAAGTAGCGAGCACTTGCACTCAAGACTAATGGCAACTTATTCAATATGATGACCTAACATTATTCTGTGTTGTAACTCTGGGTTCAAAATGTTCATTATACCCCTTGATAAAATCCTTGAGGGGTGTAGTTACCAAAATGGGGTCACTTGTGGGGGGTTTCCACTGTTTAGGCACATCAGGGGCTCATCAAACGCAACATGGCGTCCGCTAATTATTCAAGCAAATTTTACACTCAAAAAGTCAAATGGCGCTCCTTCCCTACCGAACCCTGCCATGTACACAGTGTTTTTTTCCAACATATGGGGTATCAGCGTGCTCAGGAGGAATTGTGCAACAAATTTTGGGGTTCATTTTTTAATGATACCGTTGCAAAAATAAAAAATTGAGGTCTAAAGTAAAATTTTTGTGAAAAAAATTAATGTTCATTTTTTTTCTTCCACATTCCAAAAATTCCTGTGATGCACCTGAAGGGTTAATAAACTTTTTGAATGTGGTTTTGAGCACCTTGAGGGATGCAGTTTTTATAATGGTATCACTTTTGGGTATTTTCTGTCATAAAGGCTGGTCAACTTTTAACCCTTATAGCTCCCTAACAAGAAAAAAATTTGGTTCTAAAATTGTGCTAATGTAAAGGAGACATGTGGCAAAATGTTTAACTATTTTGTGTGACCTATCTCTCTGATTTAAGGGCTTGGAAATTCAAAGTTTAAAAATTGCAAAATTTTTGACAAATCTGTTTTTTTTTTTCACAAACGCAAGGGATATCGAATAAATTTTATGACTATCATGAAGTACAATATGTCATGAAAAACAATCTCAGAATCAGGGTAATCTGTTTAAGCGTTCCAGAGTTCTTGCCTCCTAAAATGACAGTGGTCAGAATTGTAAAAATTGGCCTGGTCATTAACGTGCAAACCGCTCTGGGGAGTAAAGGGGTTAAAATAAAAAACTCCTTTCACTCTCACCTGCGCATCAATGTACAATAATTACACTCCTGTCAGTGTATAGTGCTGTCTTCTACAGCAATCTCATCATTGATTGCTGGTGTGACTGCTGTAAAAGTGACTTGGATCGTTGTGAGACACTGGGATTATGTCATGATGGCGGACAGGTGAGGGATATGGTTGTTTTTAATTTATTTTTTTTACAGGAGACCATGGCTTCGGGGATTGGGTGTTTGAGTTTACAGTGTTTATTTTTCAATTATTAAAATAAAAAAAATTAAGTGAAATTTTATTTACATAAAAGACTTTAGTCTGGCCATGTCTATTTGAAAAAACATCAAAAACCTTACTATGGGTTTAGTAATGGCATTTTATAGACGCCTTCCATTACTAACCTGGGCTTTAACCCACAGGTAGAGGCTAAGCACCAGATTTGGCGCATCTTATGAATGCTCCATTTCTGGGGCTGCTGAGGGTTGATATTATTAGCCTCAGAGGGGGTCAGGATCCATGGCCCCTTTCCTGGCTATTAATATCAGCCCACAGCTGTCTGTTTAGCCTTCGCTTGTCAGATTTCATAGGGGGACCCTACGTCTATTTTTTTTTGTTTGGTCCACCTGTAATCTAGCCAGTAAAGGCTAAGCTAATAGCCAGGGAACATTTTTGGCTAATAATCCCTTCCCCAATTACTAATATCAGCTCCCAGCGGTCGACTTACCCTCTATTGGTAATGAAAAAGACGCGGGAGCCCACACCATTTTTTTTTTTTTTATCTTGGGCTACTTGCCCACAATTCAGATGTAGCAGTGATTTTGGATGCAGCATATTTTTGCTGTGTCCAAAACGCTGCATTCTATTTAACGCAGGTAAATCCACATGTGTTTATTGAACCATGTGCTTTTACAGCATTCAATACATTCTAGTGGTCAAATTTCTGTTGCGGAGACTAGTGACTCCGTAAGAGGATTTGACATGCTGTGGTCCTGAAAGACGTGTGCATGTCAGTGTCCACGGGGGACCGGCAGCCTCAGATGAACATATAGTGGACATGGGATTTCTGGAAATCCCATCTACTATGCGGTAACCATCTGGACGCTGTGGCTCCTGATCGTGGGCACGTACCTGCAGCATGTCCAATTTCTGTAGTGGAGACTCTAGTCTCCGCTACAGATCTTGACAGATTTAAGTGTCATTACATGTGGTGGATCCAGTGTGACATTAGAAAACAGGGTTTTGGATGCAGCTAAAATACGCCGAGTCCAAAGCGCTGCTGGTTGCTGATCTTGGGGACGTAGCGGCTAAATAAACGGTTGTGAGCTGTTAATAGCCAGGGAACATGTTTACTATGTCTGCCCCAGAAATGTCATGAATGAGAATACTAATGAGATTAAGGTTTATGGGATTAGCGGACACCTAGCCCTTTGGTTTAGTGATGAAAAGGTGTCAATCAGACCTTTTTATTACTAAACCAAAGTAAAGAGTTAAATAAACACACACGGAGAGTAAAACACTTAAATTGAAATACAACCCACATTGTTTAATCGTTTAAATTAACCAATATACTCACCCCAGGTCTGAAGGTAATCCAAGGGTTAAAGCGATGTCCCATGTTTTTTTTTTCAAATGTATTTAGCTCCAAAAAGCATTCATTGCTATACAAAAATGCATCAAAATTGAGGCAAAACTCTAATTTTTTTTCTGCAGCAGTTTTCCTGCCAAGAGATGCAGAAACCTTAAGGAATTTTCTGCATTCAAATCCTGAACGTGTGCACTTAGCCTAATAGAAACGTGCACAACTTCTGCATTTTTGACCCACTTCTGGTTTTGGCTTACAAACAGCGATGTGAAATAGTGTGACCGTAACCATAATATGCAATTGGCAATACACCATTCCAAATATAATTTCATAAGTTAGCACTGTGCTCCCCATTAGCTATAGTTAGCCACATCTCCACCGTTCAATAAAAATAAATTAGTCACTGTGACTATCCCCCTCCCAACCCTCTGAAGTTCATTACAAATCCATGTTTTATGTCCCATTTTCACTCATTTGATTACAATTCCTTATCCTGTGTCCTCTCCCACCCACAATTTATTACAAGTCCCAGTCCTTTTTCCTTTCTACCCCTAATTTTGTTAAAAATCCCTGTCATGTCCCCACACCCCCAATTCATGGCAAATCCTTCCAACAGCCCCTCTAACAATCATGCTCCCCCTTTGAGTTTGAGCCTCAGGCCCAAGCATTATGCCACACTTCCCTCATTATCAGCACCCCCTGCACAGTTGTCATGAGTAGAGATAAGCAAACTTGTTCTGAAAACGTTTGCCGGGTGCTGAAAAGTTAAGAGCTAACATTGTTACTGCTGATCAGGGCGCTGCGTAATTCCGCAACTGTAACTTGCGGTAAAAAAGCTTACCGCGAGTCACAGGCATCAGCTAATGAGACTACTACTCCCATCAGCTGATGCCTGCTGTCACTGTAAACAGCGAGTGCAGACTGTACTACTTGGCTGCCAGCTATAAACTGACAGGAGCATAATTGCTTCCGCAGTGTATAGCGCTGAGCTGTCGTGAGAGGTCACAGGAGTTAATCAGCTGATGAACTCCTGTGACCTCTCACGGCAGTTCAGCACTACAGGCTGCCTTTGTTGGTGTATAGTCGGCTGTCCTCTAGAGCATTTACATCTGCTGATGTGACTGTTCTACAAGTGAGATCGGTGTGGGACAGTGTGGATTATTTCATCATGTTGCACACGTGAGGGATAGTGTTGTTGATTTTTTTTTTTCAGGTGACAATGGCTTCAGTTGAATTACGCATTAAGCGAGTAAAACATTGTTTGTTTTTTATTTTTAAATTAATGTAAAAAATGGTGTCAACTTTTATTTAAAATAAGGATTTTATTCTTGCCATGTCTTTATTTAAAAACTTTTACTAGGGGGTTATAAATGGGGGCATCTTATAGATGCCTCTCCATTACTAACTTGGGCTTCATGTTAGCTGCCAATACAAGGCTGACATCAACCCCAACCCTATTACCCCACTTGCCACCACACCAGGGAGAGTGGGAAGAGCCGAGGCTAAGTTCCAGATTTGGCGCATCTTATTGATGCACCATTTTTGGGGCAGTTAAGGGCTAATGTTATTCTTGGAGGGGGCAAGTATCCATTGCCCCTGGATATTAATATCAGCCCACAGCTGTTTGTTTAGCCTTTTCTGGTTAGAATTTATAGGTGTACACTACATAATTTTTTTCAGGGGTCCCCCTGTAATCTAGCTAGTGAATGCTAATCAAACAGCTGTGGGCTGTTATTAATAGTCTGGGAGCATTTGTGCCTAATGTTCCTTTTGTAGGTTAATATCAGCCTGCAGCTGTCTGTTTAGCCTTTGCTGGTTAGTGAATATAGGGGGGGCCCACATAAATTTTTTTTCCTGTATAATAACCAGTAAAGGCTAAGCAAACAGCGGTCAGCTGATATTAATAGCCTGGGAACCTTTAGGGCTATTGGTCCGTTCCCAACGACTTTCCCTCTTCTGATTATGAAAATTACGGGGGACACCATTTTTTATTAGTAAGTGCAGTAAAATACACACCCAAGGTAACTTTAGTTCACAGCCTTAAGGTTACTAGTTTTTCAACTGCTGGAACACCTGGAGGCTATGTGCCCACGATGCAGAAATGCTGTGGATTTTTCCCTGAGCGTTTCTGCATCTCCCTGGCAGGAAAAAACGTGTGCGGATTTTACATGCGTTTTTCTGCCAGGTAGAAGCGTAAGTGAAGCGTTTTGAACATGCGATTTCGCATTCGGGTAGTCAAGCACTTTTCCAAGCGATTTTAGCACCACTTGGAAAAGTGCTTGACAACTTGGTCACACGATATAAATCCATGCAACCGGAATGGATTTATATAGTGTGATCAAGATACGATGCTGCAAATGCAGCATCAATTGTAAAAAAACAAACAAACAAATAGGACCTTCCATGACGTAATTTAGTCATGTGATGGTCACGCGACGATCACCTGACCGCTGACGTCAGAGGTTGCGTGACTGTCACATGACTAATTGACGCCACGGAAGGTCCTTGCAGACCACCCCTGAAAGCCAAGGAGGAGACAGCAGAGCCGCTCAGAGGAGACTGGGGGCGCTGGAAAGGGGAGTATAAGTTTTTTTTATTTTTTTTTTATTTTAAAATTTTTTAACTGCAGGTACTATGGTACCCAGGTCTGGAGGGAGTCTCCTCTTCTCCAGACCCGGGTACCATTCGTTCATTGAACCGCATAATATCCGCATGTGCACGTGTTGTCATGCGTATTTTATGTGGTCCAATGCAAGTCAATGGCGGCTAAAACTTCGGGATTCCGCCAAATCTATGGTAGTACTGCGGATTTTTGATAATCTGCAGAGGAAATTAACACAGCATGTGCACAGCACATGTGGATTATCATTGGGGAACATTGCAGACCTTCTACCAAGCGTTCTTTAAGCATTTTCGCGGCGGAATTGTCGCTGCGGAAATGCTTAAACGCATAGTAGGCACACAGCCTAAAGGTTTTGTCCGGTCAGAACTGATAAGTCTGTGGTCACTCTGTGCGACTGCAGTCTTATAAATCTAAGTGGGTGCACTGCGGGGATTCGCCACTTTCAGGTCCTTGACATAAGGGTATGTATGGGTAAGGGCTCATACCAATCATTGTAAAAAGTAACGTTCTTTTATTGGGACCTGAAATTGGACAAGTGTCATGCGAAAGTGGTTATACTTATAACCTGGAAAGAGGTTAATACTAGTGTTGAGCGAGCACTAAAATGCTTGGGTACTCATTGTTCGGGTCGAGCAAATTAGAATGCTCAGGTGCTCGGACCGAGTAACGAGCCCAATGTAAGTCTATGGGAAACTCGAGCATTTTTACGGTGGCTCCCCCCGGCGGTTTGCAGAGGCCTAAAAATTGCCCAAATTGACAGGAACCGTGCACAAATGACATGAGATCAGCATGGGGAAGACTCCTGGAAGCATTCCGGACGCCCAGGTCAGTGCTGTCAACAATGTTCTCAGAGGTATTGTGCCACTTTTACGGACTCGCAATAAAACCTGCAAAAACAAAACCAAAATGGATTTTCCTGGGAAAAATGTTAAGGAACATCCTTTCCAGGCTAATAACTTGTATATAAGGCAAAATAAATGACCAAAACCAAAACTGCTCCTCCACACTTTGGGCTATGTTCACACGTAGCGTTTTTGATGCGTTTTTGCACTTTTGCATTGCTTTCAACCAAGACAAATGCATTCACTGGGAAATGTAATTTTAACATTTTACAATCTTATCTGGCCATGTGGTGTGTGACACATCATCAGACACATGCATACAGTGCTGAAAAGACATGGGAACAACATGGGGAAGACCCCTGGAGGCATCTGACTCCCAGGTCACTGCCTAAAAGTGTGCCCATCATAAGTGATCCTTGGCGCATGCGAAGATGCCTCCCGCCATGTACCTGTTGTTGCAGACTTGCAACAATCACTGTCCACGTCCTTGTCCCAGCTACCTCATTCCTTGGAATGCAAGTGCAAATATGCAGCCAGCCCCCCCCCCACCCACAGGCTTCAATACTATACTGCCAAATTTTTGCACTTGAAATGTGGCCTTTTAGGCTCGTGGAGGCGGAAGCTGTCCACAACCTTATGGCGGCGGCAGCTGGGTGTCCATACTCTATTCCCAGCCGCCACTATTTGTCACTGTATCGTCTCCGCCTTCTACAAGCACGGGTCCTACAACATTATCCGTGCCCTCCCTAGTGCAGTTACTGGGAGTACAGCCTAACCACAAACATGTGGAGAAGTGAATGTGGCCATGGACGATACGGAGCCAGTCCACAGCTTTTTGTGAGTTGTATTTCACCACAGCCATATTTTTCAGCTCTGTGAAAGGACTGACTTGGGAAACCGTATCTACTTCAGCTGTCATTTCTCCCATGAAGTCCTCTAATGCAGCTTGGCGCATAAGCAATGGCAGCCCGTCCAACATCAACTCGCACTTGTTGGTGGTGCTTTGACACACAAACATCTTTCTTTGCCCTTTTAATTTCAGGACTACAGAGTTTGGCAATGGCCTGATCTTTAATGTAGTTTCAGAAATAACATGCAATTAAGCATGTCCAATCCACATTAAAAAAAGCAGCCATAGAGTGCCGGGAACCTTCCCACACACTTTTCTTAGCCAGGGCTACTTCTTGGAAGGGTTGGATGGACCCACCAGAGAACCAGAGACTCCTCCGGTGGGCCCTGGCTTCAGGAGAGTTCATAGTGCTGAGGTGAGGCCATGATGATGATAGAGGCCTCCATTTTCTTAGTTTTGTTACTTGAAATGCAAGCGCAAGTATGCAGCCAGCCATCCACCCGCCAACAGGCTGCAATACTATACTGCCAAATTTTTGACAGCTTCTTGTACTTGAAATGTGGCCTTTTAGGCTCGTGGAGGCAGAAGCTGTCCACAGCCTTATGGCAGCAACTGCCAGGTGTCCATACTTAGTCCCCAGACGCCACTATTTCTCCTGGTATAGTCTCCGCCTTCCACAAGCAAGGGTCCCTGAACATTACTGCTGGTACTTTTTTGTGGGAATCTGCTTGCCTCCTACCAGCCTGTAATATTTCCAGTGAACTATGGTATGACGCTATGGTATTGGCACTGCCCCCAGTACCAGAGTAGTGAAGTCATCCCCAATTTCCTTCTCAGGAATTCTATTTGGTAGACGGAGTGGCTACCCAAATACATTAGTTTCTCACAAAGGAGCTGAATGGCAGTAGCAGCAAGTTTCTCCAGCCTATTAAATATCAGAGGGTGAAAGGCAGCACATTGGCTCAGTGGTTAGCACTGAAGCCTTGCAGCGCTGGGATAATGGGTTCAAATCCCAGCAAGGACAACATCTGCAAGGATTTTGTATGTTATCCCAGTGTTTGCGTGGGTTTCCACCTCCGTAAAAAAGTAGCCATAAGACTGCTTCTTGGCAGGGTTGGACGGTCCCACCAGAGAATCCTCGGGTGGGCCATGGCTTCTCCATCAAGAGAGTTCATGATAGCGCAAACTTTGCAGTAGCTATGGGTCTCTTGAGCGGGGGAGTAAGGTGAGCCCTCAGAATCAAATCCTCTGGTGGGCCCAATGTTTTTCAATCTGAAACAGCTTCTCAGTGGGAGTCGTATTTCACCACAGCCATATTCTTTAGCTCGGTGAAAGGACTGGCATAAAGGGAAACCGTATCTACTCCGGCTGTTATTTCTCTGTGACCAGGTTTCATCAATTGTCACACATGACCATGCATGGCTGTATGTTAAGCGGTGAGAGCCACAGATAAGGTTGCTGTGTTATAGCTTTCAACAACTCTGCAGCAGTGGGCGGTTTGTCACCTAAGCATTAAGCATGTTATCTTCAGCACAGCCTGTTGCTGCTTGGCCAAGGCAGTGCTGCAGTGCTTTCAGCTTGTGACTGATGTGGTCTTTCGGAGATGGAGGAGGTGGTGCAGGAGCTGAAAAATGTGATTACATTGAGGTTACATTGGCGAGTCTGGTTTTTATACTAAGCAAATATCCTAATGTGTTTTTATTTTTATTTTTTTTTGTTTTACGTTATTTTTTTAAGACCAATGCATTCACCTGGAAATGTTATTTTAACATTTTACAACCTTATCTGGCCATATGGTGTGTGACACATCAGACACACCCTGTTTCATTTATGATGGAGGGATTCTGAAAGTCACAGAGCCTATTTTTCTAAGGTCATCAGGTGGCCCTTTCTATTCTCAAAGGGCCAACAGTCGCCCCTTGCAATTGTTAGCGAGTAGTGATGGGCGAGCACTAAAATGCTCGGGTGCTCGATGCTCGGGTCGAGCACATTGGAATACTCGGGTGCTCGACCCGAGCAACGAGCCCAATGTAAGTCTATGGGAAATTCGAGCATTTTTCTGGCGGTCCCCCCACGGCGGTCTGCAGAAGGTCAAAAATTGCCCATATCGATGGGAACAGTGCTCAATTAAAAGTCAGGCAGGCAGAATATATATGCAGACAGGCAGGCAGGGTATGTAGGAGGGTGCATGAAAAACATGGCTAGGCACTTGGAACACACTAGTGCCCTCCGATTTTCATGCACCCTTCTCTTTAAAAAAGCCGGCCAGCAATTCATCAGCGGCATACACCGGTACCTGACAATTTAGAACAGAAAGAATAGAGCATCACACATATATTAGAGAGAAACATGTCAGTCACATATATAATAACTATAGTGACAGTGTTGGTTACTGTACTTGTCATTTAGTGTTAAAATAAAGAATTTATTAAAAAAAAAAATTGGTGTGGGGTTCCCCGTAATTTTAGTCTCTAGCAGAGGTTAAGCAGACAGCTGGGGCAGATGTTTGAAGCCTAGGAAGGGGATAATACCCACGGAGCTTACCAGGCTACCAAGGACCTCCAAGGCATAGAGAGCCAGTTCATTCCACGTGTCCAGCTTGGATACCCAATAATTATAAGGCACAGAGGAATCACGGAGGATGTTGGTACGGTCGGCAAGGTACTCCCTCAGCATCTTCCGAAACTTTGCACTCCTTGTGAGAGTACCCTGCGCCTCAGGGCCTGTGCAATGGGAGGGTCTGAGAAAACTGTTGTAAAACTTTGACAGTGTTCCCCTGCCTCTGCTGGATTGCATTTGTGGCTGTCTCGCCTGTACTCCTTAGTTGTCCAATGAACTGTGACCTCTGCCACCAGCATTTTCAGATGGGAATTTTTTTAATAGTTCCGCAACAAGGGCCTTTTCGTACTGCACCATTTTATTAGGCCTGTCCTGCAAGGGAATAAGAGACAGAAAGTTCTCCCTGTAGCATTGGTCTAGGAGCATCACCAACCAGTAATGACTGTCACCCAAAATTTGGACAACGCGAGGGTCAAGGAAAGGCAGTGTAACATAAACTCAGCCATGTGTGCTAGATTGCAAAAAGGCAAGACTTCTGTGTCCTCACCAAGAGGACGACTGACCATGCTCTCCTCCTTATCCTCCTCCTCTTCCTCCTCCGCCCTGTCCTCAGGCCATCTATGCTGAACAGACAGTATGAGAGTTGTGCAAGTGATATCGTCTATAGGAAACTAGCTCTTGTTCTTCCTCTTCCTCCTCCTCTTCCTCATTGTTACCCAATCCATATTGGGATGAGATGAGGCTGGGCTATGTGTAATCACCCAGTATGGTTCCTTGCTACATCTCATCATGCTCCGCCTGCAATGCAAAGCAGAGCAAAGAGCGTTTCAGAAGACAGAGAAGCCGGATGGTGATGCTAATTATGGCGTCATCGCCGCTCACCATCTTGGTTGAGTACTCAAAGTTTTGGAGGATGGTACATATGTCTGACATCCATGTCCACTCCTGAGGTTTTATGTGTGGAGTCTGACCTGAATACCAACTGCCTTGTTGATGCTGGTAGTCAACAACTGCCCTCTTCTGCTCATAAATCTTTCCCAAGATCTGCAATGTAGAGTTCCAATGCGTCAGGACATCACACACCAGTCGGTCAGCTGGAAGCTGCAAGTGCTGCTGAAGCACGGCAGAAGCTGTAGCGAACTTTCTAAAATAGGCACACAGATGGTGTACTTAGACAAGCAAATTCGGGTAGGTTTTGAGAAAGCGCTGAACCACGAGTTTAAGAACATGGGCCAGGCTTGGTAGGTGTGTGAGCACGTCTCAGAGCCGCCACCATCCGGCCATTGTGACACACGACCATACCTGGCTGTAGGTTCATCAATGTCCACCACATATCTGCCTGTTCTTTCAGAGCTGTCCACAACTCTTCAGCATTGTGCGGTTTGTCACCTAAGCATATTAGCTTCAGCACAGCCTGTTGCCGCTTGGTTGAGGCAGTGCTGCAGTGCTTCCAGCTTGTGACTGATGTGGCCATTTTGGAGATGGAGGCTGAAGAGGAGGAGGAGGAGTAGGTGCAGGAGCTGTAGAATGTGGTGGCAACCCTGATGGACCCAGGGCCCGCAATCCTTGACATTGGTAGGGCGTGCTCCGTCCCAAGTTCCTACTGGGTCCCGGAATCCACTAATCCACTATGTCAACCCAGTGTGCCATCAGCAAGATGTACCATCCATGCCCACAAGCATTTGTCCACGTGTCCGTGGTTAGGTGGACTTTCCCAGTAACTGCATTGTTGAGGGCATGGCTAATGTTGTGGGACATGTGCTTGTGTAATGCAGGGACGGCACACCGGGAGAAATAGTGGCGGCTGGGGACTGTGTACCGAGGGACATCCGCCGCTATCAGGTTGTAGAAAGCTTCCGTCTCCACGAGCCTAAAAGGCAACATTTTCGAGCGCAATCATTTGCCATGTGTGAGTTTAGTAGTGTGGCCTGTGGGGCGTTGGCTGCGTATTTGTGCTTGCGTTCCAAAGACTGGGGTAGGGACAACTGAATGCTGCCCTAGGACAAGGACGTGCTTGCCGATGGTGCTAGCTGAGAGTATTCAATGACAGGTAGAGGGCAGGAGGCATCATGGCATGCGCCATGGACAGGGGATTGGCGTGCACGCACAACAGCGGCAGAAGCAGTGGTGTCACCCGCAGACGCTGTTGCTGCACCCTGGGGTTTGGCCCAGTTAGTCGGGTACTTTGTTGCCATGTGCCAGATCATGCTGGTGGTGGTCAGGCTGGTAGTTTTGCTACCTCTGCTGATGCTGGCCTGGAAGGTAGTGCAAATGGTCTTTTTGGGGTTATCTGCAGAGTCTTTAAAAAACAAGCAGACTTGGGAAGACCTAACAGTTGTACTGGCAACTTCCGTCTTGTTGATGTTTCGGGGAATGGTTGCCCGCCTTCTGTGTGTGTACACCACACTGCTTGTTCTTGCCTATTGTGGTGCTACTTCTCCCTCCCCCGGTGTGCTCCTCTCCTCGCTCTGCATGTCACCTTGCCAGGTTGGGTCAGTGACTTCATCGTCCACCACCTCATCTTCCACTTCCGCACCCTGGTCCTCCTCCTGACTTTCTGGCAATTGTCTCATTATCATCCACCTCTTGTGACAGTTTTCCACCGTTGCCTTCATGTCACCATGGCTGCTTCAATATTTGGGTATCGCTCCATGCGATCTCCTATTGCCCCGCTTCAAGTGGACCGGGTGAGAGGCCCGAATCTATAAATGGAAAAGTGAACAGCTCTTCAGAGTGTCCAGTGTGGGATCAGTTGTCTCCGGGCACTCGTCATGGAGGGAGCAAGGAGTAATCAGGGTGAGGAATATGCAGTCCGGACTCACGGCTACTGAGACTTGACCGTGGGGAAGACAGGGTGGTGGTGGCTAAGTTACTGGAAGCATTATCTGCTATCCAACCAATAACCTTTTCACACTGTTCTGTGTTCAATAGTGGTGTTCTGCGGTCCCCTATTAATTGGGACAGGAAGGTCGAGTGACAAGTTGTGGGTGTTTGTTGTGGCACAATATCAACTTGCCCGTGGCCTCAGCCTCGTCCTCTGCATGCACCATCATCACCATCACGTCCACTACCCTGTCCCGTGCCACGCGGCTTGCCCATTTTAAATGAAGGACAATATTCACTACAAATGGCTGGATTTGAACCGCAGTGTTATGTGATACGTGTGACGGAAAACCACCGTTTTAAATAGCTGGCCTGTAGGTTACTATTTTTCACAATGACCTCGTATCAATAACTTCACTGACGCACTGCAACAAAATTTAAATGGAGGCCAATATTTTCCACGTTCACTAGAAATTTCTGGATTTTTTTCGCTGTAATATGTAAAGGATCTGGCTGTATTCTCCAGTGGCAACAAGCAAATGGAGCAGAAAAATTGTGTACTCTGGATTGTTTTTTAAGCAAATCAGGATTAAGATAAAAAAAAAATTGCCTTTCTATGTCTAGAAATATCTGTAATTAATACAGCAGCAGACAGGACGTTCAATGGACCCTCTTGTGCTATATCGTGCACTGCAGTCTGCAACATACACTGCCTGCCTAGCACGGAAGGACTGTTAGTTCAGATGGATATTATAGATATAGGTTGTGGAATACCTATACTAACTACAAACAAGCAAATCTCTCCCTGACGCAGCAGCACCTCTCCCTACTCTGCCTGATTCCGGGGTAGACTGGGATGAGCATGACGAGCACATTATATACATTTGATGATGCTGTGCGGCCAGCCAATCACTGTAATGCCCACAACCAACATGGCTACGGCATTACAGTGTGTGGCAGGCAATCCCTACATGTTCATTGCCTCTCTAAAGAGAACCAAACATGCAGCGAGGAGACCCGAGCTCCCGCCCGAGCAACCCGGAAATACTCGTCGAGCGCCGATCATCTCGAGCAGTGAGATGCTCGGGTGAGTACCAAGCAGTGGCAAGCACATTCGCTCATCACTAGTTAATACCCATGGAGCATCCCAGGCTATTAATATCAGCTCACAGCTGTATACTTAGCACTTACTGGCCTTCTCTGTCAAGAATTGTCTCCTCACCTGGGACACCCCCCACTTACCATACACATAGAAATCTGCGTGCTACAAATACCCAGCAACTTATGTATGATCAGTCTACAGTCCTCTTTAGCCCCCATCCTCTCCCGCTCCTTTCCAGACTCAGTATTGTTACACTCTAACACATTGCGGAGTCCCCTGGATGAAGCAGCACCTGCTACACGCAGAATGACCCTGCATAGACAGAAGCCATGGCACGCATTGCAAACGCGTTTTCTCCTTCACTGCTCAAGGTGTGCTGAGCATCTGTGGAGAAAATCCTTTTCAGCAGAAAACTTCATCCACTATAAGTTCATGCTCAGAAGTTATAACTCTGCTCTCCATTTGGCTAAACAAGTTTACTTTACCACTCTCATCACAACTCTAGCCAATTATCCTAAGCGACTCTTTGAAACCTTCCATTCCCTCCTGAGCCCTAAAGTACAGACTCCCATCACCTACCCAAGTGCTGACGATCTGGCCACTTTTTTCCTACAAAAAGTCAATCATAGCCATCAAGACATTCTTGTACAATCCCCTCTGGATCACATTCCTTCTCGCACCTAAAGTTCAATTTCCATTTTTGAGACTGTCACAAAAGTGACCAGACTCCTAGCTTCTTCTCGCCCTGCAACAGTGTCCCTATTCCCTCACATCTCCTTCAGTCCCTTTCCCCAGCTGTCACTACCCACCTAACAAAAATAATGAACCCCTCTCTTTCTTCAGGCATCTTTCCCTCTTAATTCAAACATGTCATCATAACCCCTTTACTTTAAAAAGCCATCCCTGGACGAGAACTGCACTGCTAACTATAGACCTATCTCTAATCTTCCCTTCATCTCTAAACTCTTGGAATGCTTGGTCCACTCCCGTTTAATCCGCTATCTCTCAGATAACTCTTCTTGACCCTTTGCAATCCGGTTTCCGCTCCTCACACTCTACTGAAACTGCCCTCACTAAAGTCTCTAATGATCTACTAACAGCTAAATTTAATGGTCACTACACCCTGCTGTTTCTCCTGGATATCTCTGCCGCTTTTGACACTGTGGATCACCAGCTCCTTCTCACTATGCTCTGCTCTATAGGTCTCAAGGACACTGCTCTCTCCTAGTTCTCCTCCTATCTCTGACCGCTCCTTCACAGTATCTCTTGCCGAATCTTCTTCCTCTAATCTTCCCCTTACTATCGGGGTTCCACAAGGATCAGTCCTAGGCCCCCTCCTCTTCTCCTTGTATACTGCCCCTATTGGGCAAACCATCAGCAGATTTGGTTTCCAGTATCATCTCTATGCTGATGACACCTAACTATACACCTCTTCACCTGACATCACCCCCACTCTAATACAAAATACTAGTGATTGGTAATCTCTCAATAACTGAACTCCTTATTTTTCCTCCCTCTACTAACCTACCAATACCTGACTTTTCAATTTCCTTGGGTGGCGCCACCATAACTTTCAAGCTGCAAGTTCGCTGTCTTGGAGTCATATTTGACACACAACTTTCCTTTATTCCCCATATTCAATCACTCCCTTGCTCATGTCACCTGAACCTTAAAAACATCTCCAGAATCCAACCTTTTCTCACCTTTGATACGGCAAAAACTTAGTGTCGCTCTTATTCACTCTCATCTGGACTACTGCAACTCTCTTCTGATCGGTCTCCTCCGAAACAAACTCTCTCCCCTCCAATCCATTCTGAATGCAGCAGCCAGGGTCGTATTTCTATCAAGCCGCTAAACCGATGCCTCTACCCTGTGCCAGTCATAGCACTGGATACCCGTTCACCACAGAATACAATGCAAACTCATCTCTCACCCACAAAGCTCTCCACAGTTCTGCTCCGCCCTACTTCTCATCCCTCATGTCTGTCGCCCCTCCCATTCCCTCCGCTCTGCAACTGATCTAAGACTGACATCCTCCTTAATCCTAACCTCACACCTCCAAGACTTCTCTCGTGCAGCGCAAGTTTTCTGGAATGCACTGTCCCAAACGATCCGACTGATATCTTGCCCCCATGTCTTCAAACATGCTTTAAAAACATCTGTTTTATACAAGCCTACCTCCTCAACTCACTAACCTAACTCTCCCCTGTTCCCTCCTAAATATTAATCTTAATCTGCCCCTGCGTATTCATCTGTCTCCACATCCGCCATGCACCAAATACCACACGGTAACTGCCCTTAGATGGATACTGGCTGATGACCATGTTCTTCCTATTGTCACCCCCATTTCCATATAGATTGTAAGCTTGCGAGCATGGCACTCACTCCTCATGTAACTGTTAAAATGTGATTCATTGTATTATTTATATTGTCTGTACATGTCCCGACTTAGGCTATGTGCCCACGATGCAGAAATGCTCCGGATTTTTCCTGAGCGTTTCTGCATCTCCCCTGGCAGAAAAAACGCATGCGGATTGTACATGTGTTTTTCCTGCCAGGGATATGCGGATGTGAAGCATTTTTCACATGCATTTCCGCATGCTGGTTGACAAGCGCTTTCCAAGCAGTTTTAGCATCACTTGGAGAGTGCTTGTCAACTTGGTCACTATATAAATCCATGCAAACGGCATGGATTTATACCGTGTGACCGTAAGAATGTTTAAAAATAGAAAAAATAATCTATACTTACCTTCCGATGGCTCCCGCAGTCTTGCTTCCCTCCGTTCTCCCTTGTCGGCAGATCGAGGTACACTGAAGGACCTGTCGACGTCAGCGTCGCGTGACCCCGTCACATGACTATGACATCAGCGCAGGTCCTTCAGTCCATCGCGAGTTTCTGGCAAGCGAAGACCAGCACACCGGGAGCCGTCAGAAGGTAAGTATCATATTTATTTTTTATTTTATTCTTTTCTTCACAGTTTCTATGGTACCCGGGTCCGGAGGAGAGTCTCCTCTCCTCTAGACCTGGGTACCATCTGCACATTGGAATGCATGGAATGCGCATCTACAGATCCAATGATGCGGAATCCATGCTTTCCAATGCAAGTCAATGGCGGCGAAAACGCAGCACTTCCGCAAAATAATTGGTAGTGCTGCGTTTTTTTCCGCAGTGGAAATTTCCGCAGCATGTGCACAGCACATGCGGATTATCATTGGGGAACATGGCAGGCCTTCTACCATGTGTTTTTTAAGCGTTTCTACAGCGTTTTTGTCGCTGTGGAAACGCTTAAAAAAACGCATCGTGGGCACACAGCCTTAATTGTAAAGTGCAGCGGAATATGTTGGCGCTATGTAAATAAAAATTTTTATTATTATATTACTGGCTATTAAAATGGGGGACCTAAAAAAAAAAAAAAAAAAAAAAAAAAAAAGTACTTGTTGGAGGTGGGGTCTATAATAACCAGCAAAGGCTAGGCAGACAACTGCGCGCTGATAACACCCAGATGCCATTTTGCTAGTTGGAAATTTTTTTTTTCAAAGACCACAATATGAACTGTGCAAGAGCAGTATTTAAAATAGGAGGCAGATCACTGAAGGTTCAGTAACCTGTCATTAAAGCCGCGATGATGAATATGAGAACATAGCACCAACGAAAGCCCTGCCCACAGGTCCGCCCCAAAGCACGAGAATCTAATTTTCTCCAACTGCAAATAAATATTAAACAACCACCATGGATTTCATCAACCCCAGTATCATTTTAATCAGTGTAATGGTGCCAACCTCACACTGCATGTAGTTTTACTTGGCACAATACTGATGACAGGTTTGCTTTAGCTATTTGACTATGGGGTTAATAATGGGGGCATCTTATAGACACCTCTCCATTACTAACCGCTGGGCTTTATCAGCTGCCAATACAAAGCTGACATCAAACCCAGCCCTATTACCCCAATTGCCATTGCACCAGGGCATGTGGGAAGAGCGGAGGCTAAACACCAGAGGTGGCGCATCTTATGGATGCGCTATTTCTGGGGCGGCTGAGAGCTGATGTTTAGTCTAGGAGGAGGCCACTATTCATGGCCCCTTCCTAGTCTATTAATACCAGCCCGCAGCTGTCTGCCTAGCCTTTGCTGGTTATTCATTTATAGGGGGGCCCACGTAGATTTAAATGTTATTTTTTTTTAGGGGCCCCCAATAACCAGTAAAGGATAAATATACAGCTGTGAACTGATATTAATAGCCTGGAAAGCTCCATGAGTATTGCCTATTTCCCAGGTTATAGATATCCGCTCCAGCTGTCCGCTTTTCCTGTGCTAGATACTAAAATTTAAAGGGATCCCATGCCATTTTTTCTGAAATAAAAATTTATTTATTAATAAATTACATGTACAGTAAACTAAGAGCACAAAGCACTGATTATATATCTCACATATTTCCATATATCGGTCGGGGTCTCCGTATATCGGTTGGTCTCTCTCATTATGTATGTGTTTTCCAAGGAAATATTCTTCAATATAGCTATCTATGTATATAGATTAGATAGAGATATACAGTATGTACTGAAGAATTTTTCCTGGGAAAACTATGTAAATAACAGAGAATTACTCTATGTAAAATCTCCTGTTTAAATCGCATTGCAATCGGATCGCATTCGCGTGACAATCTGTCATTCGGATGCTCCGTAGGAAGAATCTGATTGTACATCAGCATGAAATTCGCATGACATTCGTCCGACTAATCGGTCCTGATATTGGACCATTATTTTTTACGGTGATGGGTATGAGCCCTTACTCATACATACCCTCCAGTCCTGGGTCTGAAACTGGCGAATCCCTGTAGCGCACAGTGGGTGTTCTGGGGGGATTCATAAGACTGCAGACTTATTGGGTTTTGACCTGATATTCATTAAGGCTACTGGCATTTCCGGCTGCTGAAACATCTGGAAGCTGTGAACTAAAGTTACCTCAGGTGCGTATTTAACTGTACTTGTTACTAAAACAAGGCATGGGATCCCTCGTAATTTTCATAATCAGAAGAGGGAAAGCCGACGGCTGGGGGGCTGATAATGTTTTGGGAATGGACTAATAGCCCTAAAGGTTCCCAGGTTATTAATATCAGATGACAGCTTTTTGCTTTACTGGCTATTTTAGGGGAGACCCCACAAAAAATTTACTTGGGCTCCTATATTCAATAACCAGCAAAGGCTAAACAGACAGCTGCAGGCTGATATTAATAACCTAGGAAGGGACCATTTGGCCCAAATGTTCCCTGGCTGTTAATAACAGTCCACAGCTGCTTGATTAGAGTTTACTGGCAAGATTAGAGGGGGACCCCTGAAAAAAAATTACGTAGGGTGCCCCTATAAATTCTAACCTTTAAAGGCTAAACAGACAGATGTAAGCTGATATTAATAGCCAGGGAAGGGTCAATGGATACTAGCTCACTCCGAGGATAATATTAGCCCTTAGGCACCCCAGAAATAGTGCATCAATAAGATGCACCAAATCTGGCAATTAGGCTCTGCTCTTCCCACCAGTTCTGGTTTGGTGACAAGTGGGGTAATAGGGTTGGGGTTGATGTCAGACTTGTACTGCCAGCTGACATGAAGCCCTGATTAGTAATGGAGAGGCATCTGCTGTATTTCAGCAGCAGAAGGGAAGGAAGGGAGACACAGATTCTCTACTTCGTGGGTAGGCGGAGCCCCATAGGATAGTCACCTCAGATTGGAAAAAGACGACCGGCCCCTCCAGTATATAGGCTCCTCCTACTCCCATGTTCATCAGTCTTTTTATCTGAGGTCTCAGAGGATAGTCGCTGCTTCGGCAGCTCCTCAGAAGAGTTGCCCCTGCCTTTCGGGTTGGCCTCAGCTCCCAGGGTTTTTACAAAAATTCTGGCTCCTCTCATGGCGCTTCTTCGAAGACAGGGGGTTACGATCCTCCCCTACCTGGACGATCTGTTCATAGTGTCACCCACAGCGGAGGAGGTAATAGCGGCTTGCGATCTCTCCCTTCAGTACCTGATGGACTTCGGGTGGCTGATCAATTGGAAGAAATCGTCATTGGAGCCAGCACAGTCCATTCTTTTCCTGGGGATGCAGTTCGATACTGTTCGGGCAGTTGTGTCCCTGCCTCCTGTCAAACAGACGAACCTTCGTCTTCTGGTCCAGGCTATGAGGTCGGCGCTGTCAATGTCCCTTCGGGAATGCATGCGCCTTCTGGGTCAAATGGTGGCAACTATGGAAGCAGTACCATTTGCACAATTTCATTCCCGGGATCTCCAGAGCCTTATTCTGACCCATTGGGATCGATCGCTAACTTCTCTGGATCGCTCAGTCATTATCTCCCGCAGGCTGCGAGAATCTCTTGGATGGTGGTTACGTCCGGAGACTCTATCCGTGGGGAAATCCTTCCTTCCTCCGAGATGGTCGGTGGTGACAACCGATGCCAGCCGGACAGGCTGGGGGGGAGTTTGGAACGACCTCTGGATTCAGGGAGTCTGGTCGCCAAAGGAGTCGTCTCTCCCGATCAACATTTTGGAGTTGAGAGCAATATTTCTCTGCCTCCAACATTGGACGGTCTTATTGAGCGGTCTACCGGTCCGGATCCAGTCGGACAACGCTACGGCTGTCGCGTACATCAACCACCAAGGCGGGACGAGGAGTTCCAGTCTCATGTCGGAGGTCTCTCGGATCCTGGTCTGGGCCGAGTCCAAAGTTCCAGCAATCTCTACAATTCACATTCCAGGGGTGTTGAATATCTCGGCGGACTTCCTCAGTCGCGAGCAAGTGGACCCTGGGGAATGGAGTCTCCATCCAGATGTGTTTTCTCTGCTGTGTTCCCGTTTGGCGACTCCTCAGGTGGACTTGATGGCATCCAGGCTGAACGCCAGGGTTCCGACGTTCATGTCCAGGTACAGGGACCCGGAGGCGGTGGCGGTGGATGCTCTAGTGGCCCCGTGGGGTCAGTTCAAGCTGATCTATGCGTTTCCGCCGATATCCTTACTACCTCTGGTGATCCGACGGATCAAACTCGAAAGGGTATCAATAATTCTGATAGCACCAGATTGGCCGCGGAGGACATGGTATTCGACGCTGGTGTCTCTTCAGGCGACACCTCCGTTTCCGCTGCCCCTTCGCCCGGACTTGCTCACTCAGGGGCCCATTCGTCATCCGGACCTGAGGTCCCTTCATTTGATGGCGTGGCTCTTGAGACCGAGATCTTGACCCGTCGCGGTTTTTCGCCCGAGGTCATTGCTACCTTGCGGGCGGCCCGGAGTCCAGCTACGTCCAGGATTTATCACAGAACTTGGGAGTCTTTCTATTCATGGTGTTCTGGATCCTCAAGAAACCCGAGGGTTTTTTCCATCCCCTACTTCTTGGCCTTTCTGCAATCTAGTCTGGCCAGGGGTTTGGCAGTTAGTACGGTGCGGGGACAGGTATCTGCTCTTTCCGCACTTTTTAGGAAGGCTATTGCCTCTCGCAGGGATGTGCGCTCTTTTTTTCGCGGAGTCGCACGTCAGTTTCTGCCACGGAGGGCAGTTGTGGCTCCATGGCGGCTTAATCTAGTCCTGGAAGCCCTTCAGCATAGGCCTTTTGAGCCTATGGATTCTGCTAAACTTTCACTACTTTCTTGGAAGGTGGCCTTCTTGGTGGCAGTCACCTCTTTTAGAAGGGTATCGGAATTGGCGGCACTTTCTTGCTAACCTCCTTTTCTGGAATTTTTTCCGGATCGCGTGGTGCTTCGTACTCGTGAAGATTTTTTGCCTAAGGTAGTGTCACAATTCCACATTAATCAGGACATTGTGTTGCCTTCTCTTTGTCCAGGACCTAAGAATCCAAGGGAGCGGGCCTTGCACTCGTTGGACTTAGTGCGGGCATTGAAGTTCTATCTTACGATCACCCAAGGTTTTCGGAAGTCGGACTCTCTTTTTATAATTCCGGCAGGTCGTCTGCGTGGTCAACGTGCTTCCAAAGACACGATAGCTCGGTGGATCCGTTCAGCTATCCTGGAAGCGTACCGGCTCAAGGGCGAGCCTTGTCCGGTTAAAGTTAAAGCTCATTCCACGAGAGCCATTGGCTCATCGTGGGCTTTTCGTCAGGGGGCCTCGGCAGCGCAGCTCTGCCGGGCGGCCACCTGGCGCTCCGTTCACACCTTTACTAAGTTTTATAAGGTGGACGTAAGTGCTTCAGCCGATGCGGCCCTGGGACGCAGGGTCCTGCAGGCGTCGGTAATTTAAGTTATCCCTTTACTTAGTTTTCCGTTATTTAGCGCGGTTTGCGCTCTTACCTAAGTTTTGGGGTATGGAAGCTTCTGCCTCTATTTCCCACCCTTAAGTAGGTACTGCTTTAGGACGTCCCATGAAGTAGAGAATCTGTGTCTCCCTTCCTTCCCTTCTGCTGCTGAATGCCGGATTTTGGTAAGAACTTACCTGTAAAATCCTTTTCAGCGAAGGAAGGGAGACACAGCACCCTCCCAGGGCAGAAGTGTTTTTTTGTGTTTCTAGATGCAGCGCGTCTCCTTCCTGATGTCGATCTTCTGGACTGGGTTTAGCGCTCTACGGCTCTCCTTCCAGTTTCGCCAGCTCTACACAGTTGTCAGGTCCAATGGGGTATGCCTAAGACACTGTGTTTCTATTACATAACCTGTTTTCTCTCATTTCTGAAATTTCAGAAGGGGATATGTTGTTCTGCTGGTTGGTCTGCTCTTCCTTAGCTTGTGTACGGACTGATGAACATGGGAGTAGGAGGAGCCTATATACTGGAGGGGCCGGTCGTCTTTTTCCAATCTGAGGTAACTATCCTATGGGGCTCCACCTACCCACGAAGTAGAGCATCTGTGTCTCCCTTCCTTTCTTCGCTGAAAAGGATTTTACAGGTAAGTTCTTACCAAAATTGGGCTGACTCCCCCCATTACTAGCCCCCTAGTAAAAAAAAATTTAAATAATAACATAGCAAGAATAAAATCCTTTTGTTTAAATTAAAGTCCACACCATTTTTTACATATTTATTTAAAAATAAGTTATACTCTCCTAACGCCTAATCCATTTGAAGCCATTTCCACCTGTAAAAAACAAAAATAAAAAACAATATCCTTCACCTGTCCGAAGGGATGAAAAAATCCATACTGTCCCATGACTATCTCATTTGTAGAACAGTCACATCAGCAGATGTGACTGCTCTACAGGACAGCTGGCTACACATTAACACAGTCAGCGTGTAGCGCTGAGCTGCCGTGAGAGGTCACAGGAGTTCATCAGCTGATGAGCTCCGGTGATCTTGCTTACGGCATCACCGCTGCGTGACAATTTTCTCGCGCAGCGGCAGTCCAGTAAGTGAGATCACTGGAGCTCAACAGCTGATTAACTCCTGTGACCTTTCACAACAGTTCAGCGCTATACACTGCAAGAGCTATTACGCTCCTGTCAGTGTGTAGCTGGTGGCAGGGTAGTAGTCACATCTGCAGATATGACTATTCTACAAGTGAGATTGGAGTTACATTCAGGATTACCTGGATTACAACAAATAAGTGAGAATTGTGGTGTTTAATATTTTTTTACAGGGGACAAGGGCTTCAGGGATTTTGTGTAGGGGAGTATAACTGTTTGTTAGTTGTTTTTTTTACTTGGAGCACAGCCGGCGCCTGCGCTTGTGGTTTACAGTGACAGCAGGCGTCGACTGTGGTTTACAGTGACAGCAGGCGTCGACTGATGGGAGTAGCAGTCTCATTAGCAAACGCCTGTGAACCTTGGTAAGCTTTTTTACCACGGGTCACAATCACAGCTGCGAGATCATGCTGACATCTGACAGCATGATCCTGCAGAGCTCTGACCAGTGGAAACCACTGATAAGAGCCTCTCTTTCATGCGCTGTTATGGAGATGACAGCATGGGAAACCATGGATGTTCGGGCCCCTATTTGGGGGTTTTCTCATCTCTAGTCATGAGCCTTTGGACTTCTGTGCAACTGAAGTGGTTGCATCGGGGGTATGTCTGCCCCTTTTTTATGTTTGTTGAGCAATTGTATTGAAGCCTAACTTTTTCCTGCATATTGTAGGGACACAGAGTTTGGATTTTTTACATGTTATTTTTAATTTTCTAGGTAATGATGAAATAAAGAGAGGTGTACTTTTAATGTTATTTGGAGGTATACCTAAAACAACGTTGGAAGGTACATCTCTGAGAGGCGATATCAATGTGTGTATTATTGGAGATCCAAGTACATCTAAAAGCCAGTTTCTAAAGTAAGTAATTACATTTTTTTGTATATATGTTTAACCCCTTTTCTCCACCGGGAAGTTTTTTTTTTTCTAACATTTGCATTTTTTCCAAACCAGTCTTCCGAGGGCCATAACTTTTACCTTAACATCTACAAAACTGTATGAGTATTATGAACTGTAGCTTTGAATGACACCATCTCTTTCCTTTTACAATGTATTCAATTATGTGGAAAAAAATCTGGACCGCATACTCCTCATCCTGATCCTCCTTCCTTCCACCACGCCAAGAGCTCAGACAACTGATCCCACACTTGGACACTCCGAAGAGCTGTTCACTTTTCCATTTAGAGATTCAGGCCTCTTGCATGGCCAGCTTCAAGCGG
>NW_027362764.1:306079447-306151947 GCF_046119375.1 Phyllobates terribilis | reverse complement strand
CTTTACTGTGCTGTCTCTTGTCTGCTCTGTGTGACTCTTCTGTGATCGCAGCAGCAGCCAAGATTCCAATCGCTGTGCCAGCTTTTAATTTCAGAAAAAAATAAAGCGTAGCTCATCAAGTAGGGCATTAGTGTAGTCGTCATAAGCACTTCTTTTACTATTAAATAAAATACATTTCATAATGGTGCTTTTTTATAAAAGCACCACTTACACACACACATTCCCAGTGTTTAGAACAAGATAATTAAAAATGTCCCAGTTGTCAAGAAGACTCTCTTCAGCAGAGGACGCATACGCTTTCTTTTCCTCCGACAGATTCAGGCAGTGAGTAAGATCCCCACATTCCTCTATTTTTCTTCTTCCTCATCTAGTGAAAAGAGACCCTCAGAAAGGCGCCCCGGGACCGAGGCAATCCCTCCAGCAATTGATCCATATGACCTCCACCCCCACGAAGTCATGAGTCTCTTATTCCAGATTTCATGGGCAGCTCAGGAATCCAATTTGACACTGAAAAAAATCAAGGTTTAGAGAGACCTGCAAAGTCTTCTTCACGGAGGATATAATAAAATCTTATGGTGGCCCAGACAATTTTATATGCATCAATCTTTACCCCGGAAGCAGGCAGAGTAGGGAGAGCTTTAGCTGAGTGAGGGAGAGAATTATACGTGCATTTAGGCAGGGACTCCACACTTTTATTTATTTCATCTGCACCAACAGCCCTTGTAAGGGGTCATTCTGATGAATATTAATACTACTGTTGGCAGAAGATGGGGAGAGTTTGGGGAGAGATAGTGTTGTACAGGAAAGGGTTCATTGCACATTCTTTCTGGTGCTGCAACTCATATCAATAGCCCTATTTCTCATGGATAATTTTCTTTTTGCTCTTAATCCTGCTAAATTTTGTGAAAAGCAATATAATACACCTTATATACTAGCTAGTGATGAGCGAGCACTAAAATGCTCGGGTACTCGTTGCTTGAGTTGAGCAAATTGGAATGCTCGAGTGCTCGGACCGAGTAACGAGCCCAATGTAAGTCTATGGAAAACTCCGAGCATTTTTTCGGTGGCTCTCCCCGGCGGTCTGCAGAGGACTTAAAAATTGTCCAAATCGATGATTGCTGAAAATGACATGGGAACAGCATGGGGAAGACCCCTGGAAGCATTTCTGACTCCCAGATCACTGCTGTCAACAACGTTGTCAGAGTATTACGCCACTTTTACAGTCTCACAATAAAACATACAAAATCAAAACCTAAATGGATTTTCCTCGGAAATATGTTAAGGAACATCCTTTCCAGGATAATGACTTGTATATAAGGCAAAATAAATATACAAGAATGCTCCTCCACACCTTGGGCAATGTTCACACGTAGCGTTTTTGATTCGATTTTGCATTGCTTTCAAGCAAGACAAGTGCATTCACCGGGAAAAGTAATTTTAACATTTTACAACCTTATCTGGCCATGTGGCGTGTGACATGGGAACAGCATGGGGGAAGACCCCTGGGGCTGGAAGCATCTGACTCCCAGGTAGAGATGAGCGTTGTTCGACTCGAACTATTCGCCAATCTCAAATTCGAGCTGTTTTGGGCGGTGTTCGAGCCGTTCGACGAACACGAACGATTTGAGAAAAATTCGGCTGTTTGAGGTTATGTTCTATAACTGTTTGTGCACCAAAATCATAACTGGATTTTTTCTCAGTAATGATGAAAATTAATGTTAATACGCAGTTTGAGTGTACAGTGGGGGGAGGGGCAGGGGATGGATCTCTGCAGGAATAATGAAGATCTCCATTTTTTTTTTCTCTTTCCCGCATTTACAGTGGGGAGGTGCAATCTGTCAGCCTATCAGCAGCGCACACACGGAGCGAAGTGATTTTTTTCACACAAGCAAGGGCATGTGTCATTGGCAGTGTAGGTCACATGTCCTTGCCCTATAAGACCAAGCCATTTTCCCCGTCGCTACCATTTTCTCACTGCTGCCGCTGCGTGTTAGACGGCACCGCTGTTGCTGTGTGCGCTATACCTTGTTAATTTCAAGCCAATTTTCGCACAAATCTACAGATAGCTTGGGAGTAGGGAATAGTTGTGATTGCAGTCCTTTTAAGGACTAGGTTACAGCATTTCTTACGACTTTTATCAGGCTGGTCTGTGCTCTTAAATAGATAGGTTGGGAGTAAAGACTAATTGTAATTGCAGTCCTTTTCAGTTACATCAGTTCCTATCAGTTTTTGCCAGGCAGGTCTGTGCCAGTGCTGTGCAAGTTTTTTTCACAGCATTTGGCTGAATCTAGCAAAGCTAATCCTTTTTGGCCTATTGCAGAGTGTGTTAGTCAGTGGAGTAGCCTATCTGTGTTGCAAGATACACCACCTGTGTATAGAATACCAATTTTTTTACTGCACCTAGTGAAGTAAAACCTTTTGGGCATAGCATCATTCTATTAGTCCATCTATACTGACCTCCATCAGGTTGCAAACTGAATATAATTGTTTTTTCTGCATCTAGCTCTGAAAAAATATTTGGCCTTCTAGCAGTGTGTGGGACTTGTTCTATTAGTCCATTTGTAATGCAGGTGCCGGAATGCAACGCACAGAGACACAAGGCGAGAACAGTCAGAAATGTTTGTAAACCGTTTTATACAACAGGTATACTGAAACAAGGGATTAGCAACAAGGGTAATGAACAGTGGTTTGAAATATCAGAAAAATACGAAATTTTTCTCAAAATAAGGCGCAGTCTCTTAAAATAAGGCGCAGTCTCTTAAAATAAGGCGCAGTCTCTTAAAGTAAGGTGATGCCCTCAATCATGAGAAGCACCACACAAGTTCTTTAACCGTGAATTTGGCCCTAGCGGGGGTCACTGGTTATTCCCGCTAGGCCGTGAGTCTCTTTCCGGATGAATTCAATTAAATCACGTTGTGCTACTTTAGCCCCAACCGTCCCCCTCCCAACCTGAGTACTTAAACCCAATTGTCACCGGTACCGTGGGTGAGCAGTGGAAGTGACGGCCCTGCTCATGTATGCAGCTCCTCTCTGCTTGGCTGTTGGGGGCAGTCTCCCGAGCCTTGGATAGGGGGGTCCAGGCCTCGTCTGTCGGCGGCCGACGTCTGGTTCCGCGAACTCACTCAGAATAGCGATCAGGTTCCTAGTATCCTCAGCAGGCACAGCACTCGAGTCACAACTGTGAGGGATCCGGAGCTCTTTTACCGGTGCCCGGCTGGAGCACCTCTCAGGCCTCTGGATTTGGCCTGTCACGCGGGGTTTCTCAGGACGCAGGGAGCACGTCTGCTCCTCTCTGCTGCTTGGCGCCAAAGACCCCTCAGGTTTGGCGCGCTGGCCTCTTATCTCTCTGAAATCCTTCCTGGAAGTCACCTGATCGGGTCCAGCCTCTGAATCTCTCCTGCCTGCAACTTCCTTTGTGCATTTTGGTTCCGCTTGACTGTCTCTGGCCAGTAGATGGCAGTCTCGCTCCATCCTTGAAACGTCATGTTGAAGTTCTGTTACAAGCTTTTTAGCTCGTTCTACACACTGACCTCCATCAGGTTGCAAACTGAATATTTTTTTTTTCTGCATCTACCTCTGAAAAAATATTTGGGCTTTTAGCAGTGTGTGGGACTTGGTCTATTAGTCCATCTATACTGACCTCCATCAGGTTGCAAATTGAATATAATTTTTTTCTGCATCTAACCCAGCCAATAGTTTTGGCCTAATACCACAGTTTGGCCACTCAGCTCTGCTCGGTTCCCATCCATTGTTTTTTTGTGCAAACAACTCCAGAGTTGTGAATTAGTTAACCACCAAAATGAGTGGAAAAAGGCCTGCTGCTGGTGGAAAGGGGAATAGGCGTGTTGGGAAGGGGAAAAAAGGTTGTGTCCGTGGGGTAGGTGTTAAATCAACAGTAACATCTGCAGAAGAAAGACCATCTTCCAGCCAAACTAAAATGTCTACTACTTTTAGCGGACAATGTGATAAGATCCCTTTCTTACGGCCACGCCAATCGCTACAAATTCCAGATGAGGCACAAAAACAGCAGGTGCTTCAACGGATATCAAGTGTTCCTTTAAGTGGGCTCTCCTCCACATCAACTTCAACATCACAAATATTCCAGTCCTCAAAGGTGTCACCCCAATCGCACTTGCTTCCTCACAGCTCCCAAATCTCCAGCTGCCCGTCTGAGTATGAGGTAGAACAGATGGTTGAGTCTGCAGAGCTGTTTACTCATACTATAGCCTGGGAATCAGAGGTCGGCTCCAGCGCTTCTGTGAATCCAGACGAGGAAATGATCTGCACTGATGCCCAGAATCTTTGAGTCGGATCCAGGACCAGACGCAGAAGGTTCTGACCATAATGTAGACCCTCATTCCCAAACTGTAACTCCTGTTGGTGGAGACAATGAGGAAGACGATGATGACTCAAATACCTGATTGGAGCGACAACTTTAGTTTTTTGTCAGGGCAGGAACAGGTTGGCTCTGAGGACGACGGGTGTGATAACGCACAGGGTGATGATGATGAGGTTGGAGATCCCACTTACTGTCAACCCACAGTCAGCCAAGAGATGAGGTCAGCAGAGGAGGTGGAGGAGGATGCTAGTGACGACGAGGTCAGGTTGCGCCTTCCTGGACAGAGACGTAGTACTGGTAGCACGTCAACAACTGCATCCTCAAACACAACTCTGCCTCTCACCACAAGTCGTGGTGGCTCTTCAGGTCGCATGGGTGCTAAGCCTTGCATAGCCTGGACATTTTTTCAGATCGATAAAGATGACCCAACTCGTGTTATCTGTAACATTTGTCAGCAAAAGCTAAGTAGAGGCCAAAAAATACATAGTTTGAGTACTTCATGCATGAACCGGCACATGGACATGAAGCATAAGTTGCAGTGGGAAGCTCACTGTGCTACAATGCGGCCTAGCCGGCCGGGCCAACCACCGTCTGCCATATCTTGTGCATCCGCGGCCTCTTCATCCTCTGTGACTGGGGGGACAGCAGTCACACCTGTTTTGGGGCGCAGACCTGCCACCTCTTTACCCGAAACAGCCAGAGTGATTGGCAGGTCATCATTTTCTTTGGAGGTGGTAACACCAGCTGGTGTTGAGCGCTGTCCGACATCGATAGCACCACCTTTGGATCAAGGCAACCTAACATGTCCGCCTGCATCTTCCTCACAGACGGGCAGTTTGCCGGGGACACCCTTATCAACCCCGTCTAAGCACAATAGCCAGCCCTCGGTCCCTCAGATGTGGACAAGTAAAAGACCATTTCCTCCTAGCCATGAGAAAGCTAAGAGGTTGAATTTCACCATCTGCAAGCTCTTGGCTACAGAAATGCTGCCTTTCCGCCTGGTGGACACACAGGATTTTCGAGACCTTATGTCCGTCGCAGTGCCCCAGTACCAGATGCCCAGTCGGCACTACTTCTCAAAGAAAGGTGTGCCTGCGCTCCACCAGCATGTTGCACACAACATCACCGCTTCTTTGAAAAACTCTGTGACAGGGTGCATTTCACCACAGACACTTGGACGAGTAGGCATGGACAGGGGCGTTACATGTCGCTGACTGGGCACTGGGTAACTATGGTGACAGCAGGACAAGGGGCTGCTGTCCAAGACTTCCCGTCCCCACGAGTTGTGCGTCAATCCTCTTTATGTCAAAGTTCCTCCACTGCTTCTGCCTCCTCAACCTCCTCTCGGTCCTCCACCTGCACCCAAAGCCTGTCTGGTCATGCCACAAGCTTTCTAACTGCGCAGAAGGGATCCTGCACACCTCCTTACTATGCTGGCAGTAGGGCTCAACGTCATCAGGCGGTTTTTACTTTGAAATGTCTGGGAAATGTGAGTCACACAGCTGAGGAGTTGTGGTCAGCTCTGGAGAACCAATTTCATGAATGGTTGTCTCCACTGGACCTGAAACCAGGGAAGGCCGTGTGCGACAATGCTGCAAACCTGGGTGCGGCCCTTCGCCGGGGCAATGTCACACACGTTCCTTGTATGGCTCACGTGTTGAACCTGGTTGTCCAGCAATTTTTAGCCCACTATCCCGGACTAGATGGCCTTCTGCAGAGGGCACGGTCGCTGTGTGCTCACTTCCGCCGTTCGCATCCCGCAGCTCAGCGACTTACATCTCTACAGAAGTCGTTGGGCCTGCCACTTCACCGGCTAAAATGCGATGTGCCTATCCGGTCGAATTCAACTCTGCACATGTTGCAGCGACTGTGGCAGCACCGACAAGCCCTGGTGCAATACGTTCTGAAGTATAGCCTGGGCCAACGAGATCCAGAGGTGGGGCAAATCATGCTGGAGGAGTGATCTCAGATCAGGGACCTATGCACCCTTCTGCACAGTTTTGAAATGGCGACGAAGATGTTTAGTGCTGACGATGCCATTATCAGCATGACTATTCCGGTGATTTACATGCTGGAGCACATGTTAAACAGAATTCGGAGTCAGGTGGTGGCACAAGAGGAGGTGGAGGAAGTAGAGGAGGAGGAGTTGTATGCGGAAGGGCTAACATCTGCAAGGTACAGACGGTCGACAGCACCAAGGCGGGAGGGTGGGGGAGATGGTTTTACCAGGGTGCATGGTAGCAGCCAAACTAGTGAGGAAGGTGCAGGAGCCCAGGAAGAAGTGGAGGACGAACTGATGGAAGACTCATCAGATGAGGGAGACCTTGATCACATTTCTGTTGTGCGAGGTTGGGGTGAGAGGACAGAGGAAGGAAGCATGATTACCTCGCCACCAACACAACAGGGACTTGGTGCTCCTGGATGCGCAACACACATGAGTGCCTTCTTGCTGCACAACCTGCAACATGACCCTCGAATTGTGAGAATTAGAAATAATCCGGACTACTGGGTTGCCACACTGTTAGATCCCCGGTACAAAAGTAAATTTGCAGAAATAATTCCTGCCATAGAAAGGGATGCACGCATGCAGGAGTATCAGCAGAGACTGTTGCAGAATCTTACATGTGCTTTTCCACAAAACACCAGTGGTGCACGTATTGAATCTCACAGTTCCAACTTGCCAACCTTGCCAACCAGAGGTTCTCAATGGTGTTGAGGTCAGGGGAGCATGGGGGTCACACCATAAGTTTGTCCCCTTTTATGCCCATATCAGCCAGAGATGCAGATGTGTAATGTGCAGCATGAGACGGTGCATTATCATGCATAAAAATGATCTTGCTCTGGAATATACGGTTCCTCTTCTTGAACCATGGCAGGAAGTGCTGTTTGAGAAACTCCACATACATTATGGAGTTCATCTTTACCCTTTCAGGGATCCTAAAGGGGCCGACAATCTCTCTCCCCATGATTCCAGCCCAAAACATTACTCCACCTCCTCCTTGTTGGCGCTGTAGCCGTGTTTGCGTGGGGTGTCCATCAACCAGCCATCCTCCACTCCATCCATCTGGACCATCGAGCGCTGCACGGCACTCATCCGTGAACAAAACAGTTTTGAAATCACTCTTCATGTAATGTTTGGCCCACTGGAGCCGTTTCTGCTTGTGTGAAGTGGATAGAGGAGGTCGACAGGATGGCGTATGCACAGCTGCAAACCTCTGAAGGACCCTGCATCTTGTTGTTCGGGGGACGTTGGAGGCACCAGCAGCTTCAAAAACTTGTCTGCTGCTATGACGAGGCTTTTTTGCCGCTGCTATTTTAACCTGACGTAATTGCCTGTAGGAAAGAGTCCTCAATTTGCCCTTATCAGCACGCACACGTGTGTACTGTGAATCAGCTACATACTTCTTGATTGCCAAGACACTTCATCCTGATCATCGCACAATGTTGATTGTAGTCATGCCTTGACCTAAACACTCCACAATTTGTTGCTTCTCAGCAGCCGACACATCCTTTTTCTTTCCCATTTTGGCAGAAAATGTAGGCTGCTTAATAATGTGGGACATCCTTCTTAAGTAGTCTTGCCTTTCATTGGACACACCTGCCAAACTAATTAGCACAGGTGTCTGCAATTGCTTACAGTGATATAAAGAGCCCTGACACATATCACCATCAATGAGTTTAACTGACAAACAAACAAATTCTTCCCTTATCACTCCTAAACACTTTTTGCATAATAATTTGGAACACAGTGTACATGTGCTTTTCCACAAAACACCAGTGGTTCACGTAGTGAATCTTACAGTACTAACTTGCCAACCGTGGTCTGTATGGAGTTGTTCAATAAAGGGCCCAAAATTAAGATCATATAGATGGGAGAGGTCTCTATGAATAGGAATTCCTAAGTATTTGATACCCTGTGAGGGCCAGGCAAAGGGAAAGTTGGACTGGATGGAGTCCTGTATGGATTTGGGGAGGGAGACATCGAGGGCCTCAGACTTCGCTGCATTGATTTTAAAATTTGACCATGTAACAAAGTGATCTATTTCAGCCATAACAGCAGGGATGGATATATGTGATTGATTGAGTGATATATACTAGGACATCATCAGCAAATAGAGAGCACTTGTACTCGGTGCCTCCCACCTCAATCCACCTAATATTGGGGTTATGGCGAATTGATGAGAGCAGGTGCTCCGTCACTAGGATGTATAAGAGAGGGGACAGAGGACATCCCTGCCTTGTCCCATTGGTGATTATGAAAGGTGATGAAAATGTTCTGACGCGCCCCCTGGGCCTTGGGACACCCGGAGCCGGACCCTTTTTGGTGGATGCTGGTGGTTGTAGTCTCCGTGGCGGCGACCCGGTTCCGTGGCTCAGGGCGGTCAAACCAGTGGCGGAACTATTTATGTGGTTTTGATGTTTAAATGTCCGACTACGCCACCCGTGGATTGCGGTCAGAGTGAACCACTGCTGCAGGGCAGACCGCTGAGGCTGGTGTTGTGGGTGCAGCAGAGCGTAGCATAACTCCCCACGGGAGGAGTATAACCTCAGGGCAGTGTATGCGGAGGATGGGGGTGATGGTGCAGGGCAGCAGCAGTAACGACACGGAGTCAGTGATGCAGTCCAGGGCCTTTACTCACAGTTCTTATTATCCAGACCACGTCTGCAGGTAACGGCTGCCCACGTCGTACTGTGCTCACCAGGTGAGGGGCTCAGACAACTCCCAGATAACTTTGGAGCGCTTCACAGGACCCCCTTTGTGTGTCCTTTTGTCTGGCCTTTCTTACCAACCCTTCTGTCCGGCTGCCTCGGGCCTCCTCTTGGTAAACTTGGCGCCAGTTTCCCTGACCCTATGTGCTGCCCTCCTAGCGGGTGTAGCGAGGGGCTGCGCCACATAAAATGTCACTGCCTCCGGTTTCTAGCTGAGGGTCGTTTCCCGCCACCACTAGTTTCGGGGACCGGTCTCCCCCTTTGGCCTGACCCCTCCACGCAGGTGGATTCGGGCGTGCGGTGGCGACTCGCCCGTCCGCACCCCTGGGATCCCTTCGTTCCTCGTTCCTGGAGCCTTCTCCGCTCCTCTTCCTTCCTTCTCCCTCTTCCAGGCCTGGGCCTCTGTTACTAGGCCCGCCTCTGGAGCAGAGCTCATGCAGAGCCCCTGCTCCCTGTCACTTCTGCTCAGACTTCTCTGCACTGAACTAAGATGGTGCCCACCTTTTTATACTCCCTTCTCAATGCACCCAGGAACTGCTTCCTCCCTGCTCCTGCACTACAGGGTTCCCCTTCCTCAGTGTTCCCTCCCCCCACTCCAGCCAGGGACAGGGACTGTCGTGCCCATCTCAGGGGCATATTGGTCACCCTGCCCCACGGCAATGTGGTGTAATGCATGCAGGTGTCGGGTCCTGATCCACACTCCATCCTTACCTGAGAGTGAGATATCACACCTCTGGGTGAGGTGCAATACCTCTGTAGCAACCGAGCCCTCAGGGTGCTACAGTTCCATTTATCTTCAGCCTAGGTGACGTATTGCGATACAGGGCCGTGATTTTGGCTATAAAAGGGTCCCCTAGACCCCTACCCCAAGCTTTTTAAGAGAATAATATATGACGTGCCAGGAGACTCTATGGAATGCTTTCTCAGCATCCAACTTGAGTATCTAATTACACATTTTTAACTGCATCTAGCCCAGGAAATACTTTATGCCTAGTAGCAGTGTCTGCTAGTCAGCGGATTATCCCGGCTGTTAAGCAAGCTACACCACCTGTAGTTTGGACTCTTTATTTTTTCAAAGGAAATGCTTCGGGACCACGGGATACTCAGTGAAGAGCATCAGTAGGCACCCCAAGGCATAGGGGCTGGGACTGGCAGTAGGATGCCTTGCGGTGGACAGCCGAGCTTGATCCCTATAAAAGCTTTTTAACTGCAGCAGCTTTAGTGGACGCTACTGGAGCTGGAATTACGCGGCTGCTGGCATGAGACTTGCCCTCCAATAGATCCTTGTAAATGGATTTAAAGTGTATTCATTCAAATTAGAGAGACAATTTAAATTAAAAAGCTTAGAGCTGCCTCCACCACAGGGGGGCTCGCTCGACCCACCAGCGGACAGGCACCAGTATTGGGAGAGGGGGGCTGGCCGTCGGGGTTCACTGCGGCTCTGGCACAAACCCGGCGACACGGAGGTGGATGGGCAGGAGCCGACTGGCCGTGTCGGCTTCTCACTTTTTGGATCTTAGAAGGGCATGACATGCCTATATCTGTGTCTCCCCCTCCTTTTACTCCTCCACCTCTTTTCTTTTTGCATGACTACATGTACTTGTCACTTTTCCATGTGTTAGTTATGTCTTCTGAGCAGTTTGTCAGCTTTTGGACACCTTTTGAAGGTGTTTTCTATGTGTTTCTATGTGTTTTTGTTTGCCTACCATTGGTTTTAACGGTGTTCGAAGGTGTTCGATGAACAGTTCGACGAACCGAACTCGAACACTACGGGGGTGGCTCAACACTTCTCCCAGGGCACTGCCTAAAACTGTGGTTATCTCCTCAGACGTGATCCTATATTACACCGGTAATGGACATTTTTGGCAACGTTAAATATCTTAAACTCCATGGGCAAGGTGTGTTTCAAGGGACACGGAAGTGGACGTGATGGTGATAGTGCACGCAGAGGCCGTGGACAAGATGAAACTGTGCCTGCTGAGGGAGCACAACAAACACCCACGTCATGTCGAACTACCTTCCTGTCCCAATTTCTAGGGGGCCGCAGAATACCACTATTGAAGCAAGAGCAGTGTGAAAAGGTTTTTGGTTGGATAGCAGATAAAGCCTCCAGTCAGTTTGCCGCCACCACCACCACCCTGTGTTCCACATGGTCCAGTCTCAGTAGATGCGAATCTGGATCACATTATTACTTTATCGCCATTTATTCCATGGCAGTTTACATGTGATAAAAGGGTATACATTACAAAAACAATTACAATAATCTTGAACAAAAATGTGACAGCAACTGGTACTGGAGAGGACCCTGCCCGTGAGGGCTGAGTCTACAAGGCATGAGTGAGGATAGAGCTGGTCTTGCAGCAGTATGGTGGAGCGAGGGTTACTGCAGGTTGTGCGCATGTCGCAAGAGGTGGGTCTTAATCTTCCTTTTAAAGGTTTCAACAGTAGGAGAGAGTCATAAATGGTGGGGTAGATGGTTCTAGAGAAGGCGGGATGCACTGGAGAATCTTGTATGTGATTGTAGGAAGAGGAGATAAGAGGCGCGTAGAGAAGATCTTGTGAGGAACGGAGGTTGCGTGCAGTTAAGTACCAGGAGACTAGGTCACAGATGTATGGAGGAGACAGGTTGTGGATAGCTTTGCATTCCAAGGTTAGGGTTTTGAACTGGAGTCTGTGGGTAATGGGGAGCCAGTGAAGGGATTGATAGAGAGGAGGGGACAGGTGGATTAGTCGGGCAACAGAGTTTAGTGTGACATGAGAGTAGTGCTGTTGCTTCAAAAGCATCCAGCAACTAGAGGGGTTAACACAGTCACAGGAGACAGGGAGTGTTTTAGCAGAGCCCCAGGGGGATTGTGGGGAACTAGTAGTCTGGCTGAAGCTGAAGAGAGAGGGTGTGAAATCTGTATCTGACAGAAGGCAACGGAGCAGGATTCAGATCAGGAAAGGAACTAAACACAGGTCAGAAACTCCCTTAACTGACAGTGCAGAGTATTATCGGGCAGGAAAATAAGGACTGGAAGGAATTGTCATAGGGATCATCGCCCTCATCAAACCCTCCCCCCTCCATCTCCATGCAGGATAAAGAATGCTGTGTACTATTGTGTCCTTGTGAAGGAAAAGCCTGTGGTTGTGCATGCATAGAAGTGTGCTGCTAAGAGATCTAAACTGTGCTGAATTATGCTACTGAAGAGACTGATGTTACTGTGCCTGCTTTAATAGACTTTCCACAACCTCATGGCAGCGGCCAGGTGTCCATACTGGGTCCCCATCTACCACTATTTCTCCCGGTATAGTCTTCACCTTCCACAAGCGTGCGTCCCAGAAAATTTCCTGTGCCCTGCCGAGTGCACTTAAGTGGGAAAGACCGCCTAACCACAAACACGTGGACAAGTGAATGTGGCCAGGGACTGTACATCTCACTGAAATATGTCACTGGGTTAATATTGTGCTCTGCATCCTAGACAATAACCAAATTATTCATGATGGTTGGATCATCCATATCCTTAGTTTTGTGTTACTTGGAATGCAAGCGCAAGTATGCAGCCAGCCACCCACCCACAGGCCACCATACTAATCTGCCACATTTCTGGACTGCTTGCTTGCACTTGAAATGTTGCCTTTTAGGCTCGTGGAGGCGGAAGCTGTCCACAACCTTATGCCGGCCGGGGCTGGGTATCCATACTTGGTCTCCAGCCGCCACTAATTTTTCCCGGTATTGTCTCCACCTTCACAAGCGTGAGTCCCACAAAATTACACATGCCCTCCCCAGTGCACTTACTGGGAAGGACTGTCTAACCACAAACACGTCCATCAGGAGAGTTCATAGTGCCGAGGTGAGGTCCTGATGATGATAGAGGCCACCATCTCCTTAGCTTGCTACTGGTACTTTTCTGTGGGAATCAACTTGGCTCCAACCAGCCTGGAATATTTCCAGTTGTTTGGTATTGATGCCCAGTACCAGAAGCAAAGCCATCCACAGTTTCCTTCTCAGGAATTTTATTTGGTAGACCGAGTGGCTGTTCTAATACATTAGTTTCTCTCAAAGGAGCTGAAGATACTGAGTGGCAGTAGGTTCAAGTTTGCCCAGCATGTTAGATATCAGAGGAAGAACAGAGACGTCAGTACAGTGGCTCAGTGATTAGCACTGAAGCCTTGCAGCGCTGGAGTCCTGGGTTCCAATCCTACCAAGGACAACATCTGCAAGAATTTTGTATGTTCTCCCCGTGTTTGCGTGGGTTTCCCCCTCAGTAAAAAAGCAGTCACAGAATGTCCAGGAACCTTCCCACACACTTTTTTTTTTTTAGCCACAGCTGCTTCTCTGCAGGGTAGGATGGGTCCACCAGAGAACAAGAGAATCCTCCACAGGGCCCTGGCTTCTCCTTCATGAGAGTTCATAGTGCCGAGGTGAGGTCATGATGATGATAATCTGCTTAGTTTTCTGTTACTTGGAATGCAAGCGCAAGTATGTTGCCAACCACCCACAGGCCTTGATTCATTTTTTCAGGACATATGCCAGATTATTTACTTAAACTTTGTCTGTGGCTATAACAATAAGCAGGACTGTATTCTTAGGTGACAAACCACACCGTTGCAGAGTTATTGAAAGCTGTATCAGAGAACCTGGTGTCAGCTCTGAAGCTAGGCAAGCTCGCACATGTTCCATGCCTGGTCCATGTGCTCAATTTAGTGGTTCTGAAGTTTCTCTAAATCTACACTGATCTGCTTGTGAAAGTACTCCTTGTGTGTGCCCATTTCAGAAAGTCAGCTTCCGCCACCCTGGCAGGGCTTCAGCAGCGTTTGGAGCTTCCCGCTCACCGTCTGATGTGCGATGTGACTACGCATTGGAAATCAATGTTGCAGATGTTTGGAATAATTTTGACCAGCAGAGAGCAGTTGTTGAGTACTTCAACACGTCCGTCGGCATTTGTCAGCCTCTGAACATAAGAGCTGATGAGTGGATGTCTGAAATCTGTGCCCTCCTCCAAAACTTGGAGGACTCCACCAAGATGATGAGCGGCGATGACATAATTAGCGTCACCATCCCGCTTCTCTGTCTACTGAAACGCTCGCTGCTCACAATTAAAGAGGAGGCATTGCAGCAAGAGCAAGGAACTGTACAGGGTGATGCTACCCAGCCCAGCCTCATCTCAGTGCGGATGGGGTGATAAGGAGGAGGAGGAGAAAGAACAGACAGTCATACTCTTGGTGAGAACAGGGAAGGCTTGGCTGTTGGCAGTCTGGCACACAAGGCCAACTTTATGTTCCCCTCCCTTTACCATGACCATCGCATTGTACACATTTTGGGCATTACAGAAAACTGGCACGGCATGAGAGAATTCTTGGAGAAAGAGGTGTGAGGTTCTCATTAAGGAGGATGTCTGTGTTAGATCAGTTGCAGAATGGAGGGCACAGGAGGGGTGATACACAGAGATGAGGGAAGATATATAGGCAGGTGAAGAACTGTGGACAGCTTGGTGGGTGACAGATGAGTTTGTATTGTATTCTATAGTGATTGTTTAACCTAACCCGTTCAATGACTGGCACAGGGTAGAGGCGTCGGTGAAGCGGCTTGATAGAAATAAAGTCCTGGCTGCTGCATTCAGAAGGGATTGGAGAGGAGACAGTTTGTGTAGAAGGAGATCGATTACAAGAGTTGCACTAGTGAATAAGAGTGACAGTAGGAGTTTTTCCAGTATCAAAGGTGAGAAAAGGCTGACTTCTGGAGAAATTTTTAAGGTGCCGCTGGTATGAGCGAGTGAGTGATTTTCCAAGTTGAATAAAGAAAAGTTGTGTGTTAAATATGACTCCAAGACAGCAGGCGTGCCAAGTGGGAGTTATGGTGGCAGCACCCAAAGGAAATTGCAAAGTCAGGTATAGGTAGGTTAGTAGAGAGAGGAAACTGAAGGAATTCATTTTGGGAGATATTAAGATCAGGCTCTTGAAGAATTATAACAAAAAAAAAATTCCCATCTGACAACGCTGGCGACAGAGGTCACAGTCCGACAGTTCATTGGACAACCAAGGAGTACAAGTGAGGAAGACACAAATCCGATGCGGCAGAGGCAGGAGAACTTTGTCAAAAGTCTGGGACCGTTTTGTCAGACCCTCCCAGCGCCAAGGCCCTGATACACTGGGTACTCTGACAAGAGGGAAAAATTTTGAAAGATGCAAGCTGGACACGTGGCATGAACTGTTTTTCTATGCCTTGGAGGTCCTGGCCGCTAGCGTTTTGTCAAAGTTGATTTTTAGTGCCGTCGGGGGCATTATAACAGATAAAACTGATAGGTGCATCCGCCGGTCAACTGAAAATGCTGACAGGCTGACTCTTATAAAAATGATAAACAATTAAAGTAGCACTCTGCAACGCTATGTATGTAAACATGAGGTATGAAATATAAATAGCATTACTGCTGTAGAAAATGGAAATAAATGAGAAATCTTAGCGCATAAATTGGCCAATTCATGTGTATCTGGCAGCCGCGGTAAGGCGTTTCTCAGTGCCAGGACCCGACCAATGTGAATACCTCTAAGGGACATCCGTCTGCTTATAAAAATGAACAAGGGCTGAATTGGACCAGACTTCTCAACACCACCAGATGATGGCATCAAACAAACTCAAATAATTTTTTGGGGGGTCTATTCCCATGCACCCCTTCACACCCAGACATGGGTATACCCTTCAGGAATTGTTCTATTTTATATTGCCCTCCACCTTCTCATGCTCCACCACTATATCACTAGGGAGATCGTGATGCAACACCCACATAATTTTTCTGATTATAGACTAGCAAATATTTCAATATTCGTTTCGGATTACAATCGCCGTTTTTGCAATATTCGCCAATGTAATTGTGAAATATTCGCTGAACATTGCCAAACTCCATTGGATTCAATGGGTGCCAAAACCAAACGCATACACAGCACCTTCAAATGGGACCAAAAGCTGCCAAAACATATCAATATAGAGGCAGTCACCAGGAACATGCCATCCATTGACCCAGAGTACAAGTAGTATAATAATTATTCATTATTATAGCACAATTTATTCCATTGCGCTTTACATGTGGAAAGTCCCTGACTGGTACCAGAGCGGAGAGGACCCTGCCCATGAGGGCACACAAACAGTCTATAGGGAATGGGTAAGGATACAGTATGTGAGGGTACAGCTGGTCGTGGAGCGAGGGTTACTGCAGGTTGTAAGCTTGTCTGAAGAGATGGGTCTTCAACTTCCTTTGAAAGGTTTCAACAGTAGGCGAGAGTCTGATATCTTGGGGTACACAGTTCTAGAGTAGAAGGGATGCACAGGAAAAATCTTGTATGCGATTGTGGGAAGAGGAGAGAAAACAGGAGTAGAGAATGAGATCTTGTGAGGATCGAAGGTTGCGTGCTGGTATGTACCGGGAGACTAGGTCACAGATATATGGAGCAGACAAGTTGTGGATGGCTTTGCATGTCATGGTCATGGGAGAGCCAGTGAAGGGATCATAGATTGCAATCTTACAGATTGCTGGAACCAGTCCACAGTAAAAAAGCAGCCATAGTGTCCAGGAACCTTCCCACACACTGTTCTTAGCCAGGGCTGCTTCTCGGCAGGGTTTTACGGGCCCACCAGAGAGTCCAGCTTGTGACTGATGTGGTCATTTTGGAGCCTAACCGGAGGAGGAGGTCCAGGAGTTAACAATGTGATTTACATTGAGGTTACATTGGCGAGTCTGGTTTTTATACTAAAGAAAGATCCTGTTTTTTTTTATTTTTATTTTTTTTACATCTCTTCAAATGTGTATTGGAGTGCGTCCGAATATTTGGCAGCCCTTGAAATTGTTGCATATGCAATAACAGTATAGGAGACACACTCCTTAATAATGGGAAGGACTATTCAAATAGATTCTATATTCTAGAATACTAACTGTCATATCTGAAATTCTATTACGGGTGAGGCATCGCAGTATGGATAGTGTATTACACCTATCCAGCCATGTATTATTGCCCTATACTGCATACTGCTGATGCTACCCAAAACATTTTTAAATTTATTCTATTCCCTATCGATAACGCTGTCAGATGCAATTACAATAGGTACAGGTGCTGCTAGGTGCTATCATCAGCTACACATAAGTGTTCATTCTGGTCGCATAAATGTCTTCCACAGTCCATAACTTTATTTTTTTATTTCTTTGGCCTTATATACAAGTCATTACCCTGTAAAAAATGTTTCTTAATTTTTTTTCCATTTTAGCTTGTTTTTTGTATATATATATTTTTTTGTATGTTATTTTTTGTCAGTCCGCAAAAGTGGCGTAATACTCAACATTGTTCACAGATATGCTATTTGTTAGCGGCCAACTGAGAATAGGCTTGAACCCTCAACAGCAATACTTTAAGTGGAGTGTAATATTTGACACGCTCACAATTGCTGGATTATTAGGGCAGTCATATGGGATAATGTCTGATGGCCACGATTTCAGGCAGTTGACTAATAGTATGGTATTTGTCAGCGACCAAGTGTCAATTAGTTCAACAAAACACAGGTGGCTGACTTTAAAAAGGAGTGTAATATTTGACACGCTCCACAAAATTTCTGCATTTTGGCAGTCATATGGATAACGTGCGTCTGATCATTGAAAAAAGTTCCTCTGCTTCCACAATACAGTAATATGAATAAAACAAAAAAAAATCTGTCTGTATTCTGAAAACATGCAAATGGAGCTGTAAAATGGTGTACACTGACACACTGCTACAATCTATAAATGGAGGATAATTTCCACGTTCACTACAAATGGCTGTATTTGAACCGCAGTTATGTTATACGTCTGACAGAGAACCACAGTTTTAAATAGCAGACCTGTAATTTGCTAATACTATCCTTCACAGACACCTAGTGTGAATAGCTTGACCGACACACTGCAACAGAATGGAAAAGGAGGCCAACATTTTCCACGTTCAGTTTAAATTTCTGGACTTTTATTGCTGAAATATGGAACAGATCTGGTTTTATTCTGCAGTGAGAACAAGCAAATGGAGCAGAAAAATGGTGTACTCTGGATTACTTTTTAAGAAAATGACCAGGATTAAGATAGAATTTTTTTTTTCCCTGGCCCCTGATACCTGGTGTTATGTCTACAAATATCTGTAAGAACAGCAGCAGGAACGTTCAATGGACCCTCTCGCACTATATACAAGGTGCATGATAAGGGACAGGAAGTGGTCGTGATGCTGATGGTGCACGCTGAGGCTGTGCGCAAGGTGTAACTGCCTGCTGCAGGAGCACAAGAAACGCCCACATCATGTCGACCTGCCCCACTTTGAAAGGTTTGCTCGTCTCTAGAGTTCCGCACCCCCGTACAATGTTCAGTTCCCTATCACTGAATTTGCAATGTTCGCCGAATAGTTCATCGAACATTTGCCAAATTATATTCGATCCCCATTGGATTCAATACACACCTTCAAATTGGGGACAGACATCAGGAAAGTGGCCTCAATTTACCCACAGTACATTCTTTATAAAATGACACCGCAGCAATCAGCCATGGGCTATGCATGAGGTATCAGTGTCTGGGCCAGCATTTACAGCTTTGAATTGAACTTCAAATTAAGACAAGGTGGGTGAGGGATCAGTGTAGGCCTGATGTGCTGGGAGCCCTGATACCAGATGCAACAGCTCAAGCTGCTTTTATGCTGAGCCACACTCAGATGGCAGAAAATCCATTTCATAAAGTAATATTGGTCCAAAAATTTAATGATAGTTGACTGAAAGTAAGTTGAGGCCTGCCTATGTCGGAGGCCTACTGCCACATGCAACACACATGAAGGAGACTTAATCAGGAGTATCCCCATTTCCAAAAATTATGGGCTGACCCCACCCACTTCACCAGAGTAGAAATAGTATAATGGGGACCGACACCTCTTCCACTACAGCCAACCCAGCAGATGGAAATCCAAACAGTAGTGTTCACATTTCCCTAAATTGTTAACATTTGCAGCAATAGCAGGCACAGAAACCACGCTAAAGATATCAGACTGCAATTCCGCGAGATCAATGCAGCACACTAAAAACGACAACATTGCTTAGTCTGTACAATCTGCGATTAGGGTGCAAAAGCTCTTGGAGATCCGTGACTTGTTCATCTTGATGAAAGTTAGACGGTCCACATGTTCAGGGGACAGCTGGCTGCACTTATCCGTCAGGACACCATCAGCAGCGCTGAAGACGCGTTCCGAGACAAAAATGCGCAGCATGTACATTATTTTGGTGGACATGCAGCGTAATTGCCGCCATTGACTTGCATTGAAACGCTTGATATCCGCATCACTACATGTGCACATACGGATATGAAGCGATTCAATGTGCGGATGCTACCCAGGCCTGGAGAAGGAGACGCTCATCCAAACCTGGGTACCATAGAAACTGTAAAAAAAAAAAAAGAATTTAAAATAAAAAATAAAGATTATACTTACCCTCCGATGGCCCCCGGTCTCCATAGCAATGCATGCGGTGTGTTGGGCGGCTCGCGGTGGTGTGAAGGACCTGACATGACGTCATTGAGTCATGTGACAGGTCACGCGACCGCTGACGTCGGCGGTCACGTGACCTGTCACATGACTCAATAACATCATCGCAGGTCCTTCACACCACCGTGAGACACCGGGGAGACCGGATGGAGCGGAGAAGGAGACCGGGAGCCATTGGAAGGTAAGTATAAACTTTATTTTTTTTTTTTCACCATTCTTATACTTTTTTTTTTTTTTTTTTTTAAACTATTACTTGGTCACACTATATAAATCCATACCGGTTGCATGGATATACAGTCATATGAAAAAGTTTGGGCACCCCTATTAATCTTAAGCTTAATGTTTTATAAAAATTTGTGCTTTTGCAACAGCTATTTCAGTTTGATATATGTAATAACTGTTGGACACAGTAATGTTTCTGCCTTGAAATGAGGCTTATTGTACTAATAGAAAATGTGCAATCTGCATTCAAACAAAATTTGACAGGTGCATAAGTATGGGCACCCTTATCATTTTCCTGTTTTAAATACTCCTACCTACTTTTTACTGACTTACTAAAGCACTTTTTTTGGTTTTGTAACCTCATTGAGCTTTGAACTTCATAGCCAGGTGTATGCAATCATGAGAAAAGCTACTTAAAGTGGCCACTTGCAAGTTGTTCTCCTGTTTGAATCTCCTCTGAAGAGTGGCATCATGGGCTCCTCAAAACAACGGTCAAATGATCTGAAAACAAAGATTATTCAACATAGTTGTTCAGGGGAAGGATACAAAAAGCTGTCTCAGAGATTTAACCTGTCAGTTTCCACTGTGAGGAACATAGTAAGGAAATGGAAGAACACATGGACAGTTCTTGTTAAGGCCAGAAGTGGCAGGCCAAGAAAAACATCAGAAAGGCAGAGAAGAAGAATGGTGAGATCAGTCAAGGACAATCCTCAGACCACCTCCAGACAGCTGCAGCATCAACTTGCTGCAGATGGTGTCACTGTGCATCGGTCAACTATACAACGCACTTTGCACAAGGAGAAGCTGTATGGGAGAGTGATGCGAAAGAAGCCGTTTCTGCAAGCACGCCACAAACAGAGTCAGCTGAGGTATGCAAAAGCACATTTGGAGAAGCCAATTTCTCTTTGGAAGAAGGTCCTGTGGACTGATGAAACCAAGATTGAGTTGTTTGGTCATACAAAAAGGTGTTATGCATGGTGGCAAAAAAACACAGCATTCCAAGAAAAACACTTGCTACCCACAGTAAAATTTGGTGGAGGTTCCATCATGCTTTGGGGCTGTGTGGCCAATGCCGGCACCGGGAATCTTGTTAAAGTTGAGGGACGCATGGATTCCACTCAGTATCAGCAGATTCTTGACAATAATGTTCAAGAATCAGTGATAAAGTTGAAGTTACGCAGGGGATGGATCTTTCAGCAAGACAATGATCCAAAACACCACTCCATATCTACTCAGGCATTCATGCAGAGGAACATTTACAATGTTCTGGAATGGCCATCCCAGTCCCCAGACCTGAATATCATTGAACATCTGTGGGATCATTTGAAGAGGGCTGTCCATGCTCGGCGACCATCAAACTTTACTGAACTGGAATTGTTTTGTAAAGAGGAATGGTCAAAAATACCTTCATCCAGGATCCAGGAACTCATTAAAAGCTACAGGAAGCGACTAGAGGCTGTTATTTTTGCAAAAGGAGGATCTACTAAATATTAATGTCACTTTTCTGGTGAGGTGCCCATACTTATGCACCTGTCAAATTTTATTTGAATGCAGATTGCACATTTTCTGTTAGTACAATAAACCTCATTTCAAGGCAGAAACATTACTGTGTCCAACAGTTATTACATATATCAAACTGAAATAGCTGTTGCAAAAACACCAATTTTTATAAAACATTAAGCTTAAGATTAATAGGGGTGCCCAAACTTTTTCATATGACTGTATATTGTGTGACCAAGTTGTCAAGCACTTTTCCAAGTAATGCTAAAATCGCTTGGAAAAGTGCTTGATAACCCGCATGCAGAAATGCATGCAAAAACGCTTGACAAACGCTTCTACCTGGCGGGAAAAACACGTGTAAAATCCGCATGCGTTTTTCCTGTCAGGGAGAAGCGGAAAAAATCTGCAAGATTTCTGCATCGTGGGCACATAGCTTTATGCTGCTGCAGCTGCTAATGTTTTGGCATTGATTAATTGACGTTATCAGGGGTGCAAGTCTAGACCTGCAATGCACATGGCATGCCTCACTGCGGTCTTGGGGAAAACCTCTCTTAAGGTTGTGTAAAAGCTTGTTTCGATAGTCCAGGATTTGCGGGTCCCTTTCTAGGGCGGGAAGCCTCTGCCAAAATTTACTCTAACGTGGATGTAAGAGTGGCAATCCAGTAGTCAGCATTATTTTGAATCCTATCTATACGGGGATCATGTTGCAGATAGTGCAGCAAGAAGGCATTGATATGTTGGGCTTTTCCATGAGGTCCAAGGCCATGCTGTGTTGGTGGCTGGGTAACAATGATGCTAGTTTTCTCCATCCCCTCCCACCAACCTCGAACAACAGAGAGATTATCCTCTTCATCTAATGTTGCTCGCCCATCACCTCTTCCTCCTCTATTTGTTCCTCGGATCTTGCACCTTAATTAAGTTTGTCTGGTATCACCAGACCCCATCGATCACTGTAATCCACCCTCCCTTGGCACCCGCCTGTGTGATGACAAACTAGAACTTTGAGAAATTATCCCTCTGCTTTCTCCTCTCCCTCTGGGACCACCACCACCTCCTGCATGCTATTCAGTCTGCTCCAGCATGTAGATAACTGGAATAGTGATGCTGCTGATGGCATAGTCAGCACTAACCATCTTACTAGCCATTTTGAAACTGTGCAGAAGGGTGCAGAGGCCCTTAATCTGTGCCCACTCCGTAAATGTGATATGCCCCACGTCTCTACAGCCCAGGCTATATGACATGACATACTGCATCAGGGTTTGTTGCTGCTGCCACAGTCGCTGCAACATGTGCAGAGTGGAATTCCACCACGTCAGCATATCGCATATCAACCGGTTAACTGGCAAGGACAATGACCTCTATCGATGCCTGATGGGTGCGTAGGGTCACCACCAGGTTCACACAGTTATCGCACACTGCCTTCCCTGGCTCCAGGTTCAGCGAAGGCTGCCATTGTTCAAATTCGGGCTGGATAGCTGTCCACAACTCTTCAGCTGTATGACTCTCCAAGGCATAGTAATTTTAAGACTGCTTGGTTTCGGTGAGCCCTGGCTGCGCGGTATGGAGGTGGTGGGGATTCGCTCTGCACTGTTGGAACGCATGTCTCATTAAGGCAGAGGTTGACTGAGCAGGTGGAGGCCCCAGCGGAGGAAGAAGCCGTGGAGAAAGTGTGGCATGCAGAAGTTTTTCCTGCAAGCTTTGGGGATTACAAGACTTGTGGAGCATCCGCCTGCCACCAGAATTACCCAGTGCCCAGTAATGTGAGATGTAACGCCCCTGGCCATGCTTAATCGTTCAGGTGTCTGTGGTGAAATGCACCCTGGCAGACTTGGATTTAGTCAAGGAATGGGTGATGTTGTCTGCGACATGCTGGTGTAGTGCAGAAACAGCTTTCTTAGAGAAGTAATGGCAACAGGGCAACTGGTACTGGGGGACTGCGACTGCCATCAGCTTTCAATAACCATCCGTATCTACCAGGTGACAAGGCAGCATTTCCGTGGCCAACAGATTGGAGATGGTGGAGTTCAACCTCTGTTTCCTCCTACACGTGGTCATGTAGAGATAGCTCTCATAACTGCAGGATCGAGGGTTGGCTGCAGTGCTGAGAGAGGGCTGAGGAGGGTTAACCGGACAAACTGTTGGACAGTGAGTGAGGTACAGGCGGAGATGTTACGGTGGATTGACAAAGATGTGTGCTCCTTCTGAGATCAGTCAAAAACAGCAGGCACATCCGCTTCCGTTACAGCCGACGGGCTCTCACTCAGCCTGACTGGAGCTGGTAAACCCGAGGTACTGCTGTCGGACACGTGTGACAACTCTTGGAATGATAACAGAGGAGGATAAAGAAGCAGCAGATGTGGTTGATGGGGCATCTAATCATGGTTGAGGTCCGCATTTTATCGCAGTGAAATTGCCAGAGTAACGCATGTTAAATGCATATGTGAAGGTTCATGCTTGTAATAGTCAAATTATTGCACTTTTCTTCCCTCTGAGTTTTTTCAAGCAAAGTTTGCAGATAACGTGAGTTGGTTTATCCTTTGCGGTGTCAAAGGCCCAGGCAATGCAACCCCTGTGAGCTGCAGACCCGCGACTGCTGTTGACTGCAGTCGTGGCTAAGGATGCAGTGCTCATCATGACTCCGTATCTGCGCCATAGGGGGCGCAACAGAACCTTCCCGTCTTCCTCCTAAAGATGAGCTACTTAGCTGTGTGCCTCTGGGTTAACAACAAGTTGGATTTACAATCTCCTCATCATCCTCTCTGCTCCCCCATTCCACGCCCTGAGTCACCCTCCTCCTTTTCCACCTACCCCACGTATACCTTGAACACCAAGCCTATTCCCCCTTTCATCAAAACCTCGCTTTTTCCCGCTCATGTTGCTCCGATAGTGTGGTTGGAGCATGCTATTAGAAACCCGAAAAATATAATTTTTTTTTGCTGTGGATGAGGCCGTTATGGAATAGAATATTTGCTCAAAACAATTTGAAACTGAGATCTCCCCTGCTGTATCTCCTAACAGAAAAAAATAGATATGATTTTTTTACTCTGCATGAGCTCTGCATACAGCTGAATTTCACTGCCACAAAATGACAAACTGAGATATGGCATGCTGTATCACATTTGTAACGGGCAAAATTAGATTTTTAAAGGTTTAATTGTGCATGGAGTACAATAAAAGCAGTGCACAACAGCGTTCTATGCTGAAATGTGCCCTGCTATCTTTATCTGGACCTCACTAATGGCACAAGAAGAAAAATCTGCTGGAAAGTCTATTTCACAGCCCACAGGACATTTAGTTATCTAAATTATCTGACTTCGAAGCAACCCTAGCTAATCTCTCAGTATCCAGGAGCAGCCTTTCTGACCTGCTATAGTCACACAATGACACTAAAACATTTCTGCTCTTTATATAGAGGGACATGTGATTTCAGCAGCCAATGGCACAAGCACTTGCGTCTGGACATGGTGGATGGTTCCTGTGCCCTGATTGGCTATTCACAATTTGCACACACAAACACTGTAGTGGAAATGCAATAATTTACCTAATTTTAAGTAAAAATACTCGTGTCTGATCACAAATCCAAATGTGCAATGTTCGTGCCAAATCTGTAATTGACTATCATTTTTTGAACAAGTTGGCTCATCTCTAGCCAGCAGGTGTCTTGGGGACAGATGAGACCAAGTTAGATTTTTGTTAACGCACATCATTCAACTGTTTGCTTTAAATGGAATGCGGCCTACAAATAAAAAAACACCGTACTACTAGTCAAATATGGTGGAGGTTCAAAGATATTTAGGGGTTATCTTGCTGCTGTTAGAACCTTGCTGTTAGGTTTTTTTCCTTTGCTGGTCACATGACCTTGTTGGTCTTTTTAATCCTGCTCCGCCCTTCTGGCTTTGCTGGACTTCATTGTATATCTACTTTCTAGCTAGCCTGTGCTCTGTATCTAACTGTTAGTTTGCTTGGTCTACGGACCTCTATGTTCTATCTATTTTGTTTGTTCGTCTGTCTGCTACTATTTCTGTTAGGAGGTGTCCCATATTCCTCCCAGTCCTTAGTACTTGTAGGGATTCCCTCCCCACATCTATAGGTCTCCGTACAGACTAGATTAGGACTTTAGCAGGTCTGATCGCAGGATCAGGTTCCCTGTTACATCGTAGGGATTCAGCTGAGTCCTATAGTAGGGACAGATCTCCTCTCTTTCCTTAGCTTTGGTAGCAGAACATAACAGTAAGTCCAGCCAGCAAATTCTCTAAGGAAAGATTTTTCTGTTCCATCATGGTGTCGGTTCAGGATTTGGCTCATCGCCTGCAGGGACTCTCTCTGGAGGTGGCCGAGCTCCGTCAGCACGTGAGTAACTGTCCTGGAGCACATTTCTTGGAGCCTAAGGTATGTTTGCCGGATTTATTTTTTGGTGAACACCGAGAATTTTTTTCATTTAAAAATGCTTGCTTATTGTATTTTCGTTTGAGACCTAAGTCCTCTGGGGATGAATCCCAGCGCGTAGGGTTCATAATGTCACTTTTGCGCAAAGAGCCTCAGGAGTGGGCCTTTTCTTTGCAACCTAGTGATTCATGCTTCAGATCAGTGGATAGTTTTTTTTCTGCTTTGGGACTATTATATGATGATCCTGACCGTGTCGCATCAGCTGAGACTGAGTTGAGACGTTTAAAACAAGGATCAGGTAATGTGGAAAAATATTGTACACATTTTCGTGGTTGGTCCACTCAAACAGGGTGGAACGATTCTGCTCTGAAAAGTCTATTTCTTGCTGGGCTCAGTGAAAGGGTTAAAGACCTGCTAATTGCTTATCCTACACCTGAGGATTTGCAACAGGCTATGCAATTAGCTATACGGGTGGATAGAAGACTGCGTGCTAGGGTTAATGAGAGCAAATCCTCTGCTATGTCAGTTTCTGGTTATGATAATGTGTGTACTAACAGTGGTGAACCGATGGAGATTGGATTGGTGGCACCTCGCTCTCAAGAAAAAGACCGTCGTTTTTCGGAAGGCTTGTGTTTCTATTGCGGAAAATCTGGTCATTTGATTAAAGGCTGTGAGCTTCGTATGAAGAAAGAAAAAAAAATGGTCAGTCACGCCCGTATTGCCTGTTTAAATTCCAAGGGTATATTTTTAGCTGCTTCCACGATTGCTCAGGAAAAATTAATGGAATTTCGGGTGTTTGTTGATTGCGGGTCTACACTGAATGTAATTGATGGGGGATTCTTGGAAAAACTCAATTTAAAACCTGAACCTTTATCATCCCCCATTGCTGTGGTTTCTGTGGATGGTTCCCCTTTGAAGAATATTACTCTCAAGGTCAGTGAATTTCCTCTCACTATTAATGGTGTTCACCATGAGAAATTGGATTTGGTAGTGTTGAATAACTTGCCTTCTCCAGTAATATTGGGTTTGCCCTGGTTAAAATTTCACAATCCTGTACTGGATTGGTCTACCAGTGAAATTAAATCCTGGAGCCATAAATGTTATGACAAGTGTTGTAATGGGCGTATTGCAGCTTTGGATAGGGGAGAATTGCCTGTTCCTATTCAGGATTTTTGGAGAGTTTTTTCTGAGAAAGAATCGCAGGTTTTGCCTCCCCATAGAGACTATGATTGTTCTATTGAATTTGTCCCTGGAGCGACTCTTCCTAAGAGTCGTTTATTTAACCTTACTATTCCTGAGAGGAAGGCTTTGGAGGAATACATACAGACAAGCTTGGCCGCCGGTCACATTAGGCCCTCTAAGTCTCCTGTGGCGGTTGGATTTTTTTTTGTAAAAAAAAAAGGACGGCGGTTTACGTCCTTGTCTGGATTTTCGTGAGATTAACAAAATTACGGTACGCAATCCTTACCCACTGCCATTGATTCCTGATCTGTTTAACCAGTTATTGGGGGCCAAGTGGTTCTCTAAAATTGACCTTAAGGGGGCATACAATCTGTTGCGCATGAAGGAGGGTGATGAATGGAAGACTGCTTTTAACACTCCTGTGGGTCATTTTGAGAATCTGGTTATGCCTTTTGGTCTTACTAATGCTCCTGCATTTTTTCAGAATCTGATTAATGACATCCTTAGACCTTTGATCGGTAAAAATGTGGTTGTGTATTTGGATGACATTTTGATTTATTCGCCAGATCTGGAGTCTCATTGGCGGAGCGTGCGTGAGGTATTACAGTTATTAATGGACAATTCGCTTTTTGCTAAGCTGGAGAAATGTGAGTTCGCTGTACAGAGAATTAGTTTTTTGGGCTACATTATCTCCAGCAAAGGTTTTGAGATGGATCCGGTTAAGGTTCAGGCTGTGCAGGAATGGCCTAGGCCTATTGGTTTGAAATCGATACAGAGGTTTTTGGGTTTCGCCAATTACTATAGAAAATTCATAAAAAATTTTTCTAGTATTGTCAAACCTCTGACTGATCTCACCAGGAAAGGTGCTGATGCGGTTCAGTGGTCTTCTGAGGCCATTGAAGCTTTTGTGTATCTCAAGGAGAGGTTCACCTCTGCTCCCATCCTTATGCAGCCTGATGTTACTAGGCCGTTTTTGGTTGAGGTTGATGCTTCCTCTGTGGGGGTTGGCGCAGTATTGTCTCAGGATAACGGGGATGGATTACATCCCTGTGCCTTTTTTTCAAAAAAATTTTCGGAGACCGAATTGAATTACGATATTGGTAATCGGGAATTATTGGCTATTAAACTCGCATTTGAACACTGGCGCCACTTCTTGGAAGGTGCGGAATTTCCCGTTCAGGTTCTTACGGATCATAAAAATCTGATATATCTTGATGCTGCCAAGCGCCTGAATGCCCGTCAGGCTAGGTGGGCACTGTTTTTCTCGCTGTTTAATTTCTCCGTTACTTACATCCCTGGTACTAAGAATGTTAAGGCGGATGCCTTGTCTCGCAGTTTTTCTCCCATAGTCGGTGCTGAGAAAGAGGAAAACATTTTACAAGAAGGTGTTGTGATAGCTGCTTTAGACTCCGTTTTGGAAGATGAGATTCTTAAAGCTCAGGAGAATGCCCCATCTAACACTCCTCATGGGAGGTTGTTTGTGCCTGGGACCTTTAGGAGAGATTTGTTTGAGTGTCACGAATCTCGGTTGGCAGGTCATCCCGGAATCTCTGAGACCAAGAGACTGGTGGGTCGCAGTTTTTGGTGGCCTGGATGGCAGAAGGAAGTCATTAAGTGGGTGCGCCAATGTACTATATGTGCTAGATCTAAGTCCTCACATACTCCTGCTGCGGGGTTGCTTTGTCCTTTGGAGGTCCCCAGTGCTCCTTGGACACATTTGGCTATGGACTTTATAACTGACCTTCCCCCCCTCTGAGGGTTTTACTGTCATCTGGGTGGTCGTGGACCGTTTTAGCAAGATGTGTCACTTGGTTCCCTTCGTCAAACTGCCCTGCGCTAAAACTCTCGCTAAGGCCTTTGTCAAGGAAATTGTCAGACTTCATGGCGTTCCTACTGACATTGTTTCTGATAGGGGTCCTCAGTTCGTGGCTCGTTTTTGGCGTGCCTTTTGTGACAGGTTGGGAATTCATTTGTCGTTTTCGTCCGGATATCATCCTGAATCTAATGGCCTGACAGAAAGGAAAAACCAGGATGTTGAGCAGTTCTTGCGTTGTTTTGTGGCAGACAATCAAGAGGGGTGGTCTGAGTTTCTGCCACTTGCCGAATTTGCTCTGAACAATCATACATCTTCTTCTGCTGGTTGTTCGCCTTTTTTTTGTTGTTCTGGGAGACATCCGTCGTTTGGGTCGTTCTCCAAGTTGGGATCTGCCGTGCCTGAGGAGGAGAATTTTTCCGGTGATTTGGAAAGAGTTTGGACGGATGTGCGTGGTAATCTTCAGGAGGCCAACAGAAAATCTAAAGACTACTTTGATAGGAAACGACAGGAGGTTTTGTTCGCTGTTGGTGACATGGTTTGGTTGTCCTCTAGGAATCTGCGGTTGAGGATTCCTTCTAAGAAATTGGGTCCCAAGTTTGTAGGGCCCTTTAAGGTGCTTCAGGTTGTCAACCAATCTGCTGTTAGGTTGGAGGTTCCTACCTCCTGGAGAATTAATCCGGTCTTTCATGTCTCTCTGTTAAAAAAAGCTGTTGTGTCGGATGGTGACGCCTCTGCCTCTGTTCCTCCGGTGGTGGAGGACGGGGAATATGAAATTTCTCGCATCCTTGACTCTAGACGGTATAGAGGTAGTTTGCAGTATCTTGTGGCCTGGAAAGGTTTCGGACCCGAGGATAACTCTTGGGTGAGGTCAGATGATGTTTCCGCGTCCAGACTTATCAGAGCGTTTCACAGGAGATTTCCTGATAAGCCTGGTCCTAGGGGATCCGGAGGATCCTCTTAGAAGGGGGGGTACTGTTAGAACCTTGCTGTTAGGTTTTTTTTCCTTTGCTGGTCACATGACCTTGTTGGTCTTTTTAATCCTGCTCCGCCCTTCTGGCTTTGCTGGACTTCATTGTATATCTACTTTCTAGCTAGCCTGTGCTCTGTATCTAACTCTGTTAGAACATAGAGGTCCGTAGACCAAGCAAACTATCTATTTTGTTTGTTCGTCTGTCTGCTACTATTTCTGTTAGGAGGTGTCCCATATTCCTCCCAGTCCTTAGTACTTGTAGGGATTCCCTCCCCACATCTATAGGTCTCCGTACAGACTAGATTAGGACTTTAGCAGGTCTGATCGCAGGATCAGGTTCCCTGTTACATCGTAGGGATTCAGCTGAGTCCTATAGTAGGGACAGATCTCCTCTCTTTCCTTAGCTTTGGTAGCAGAACATAACAGCTGCATCTGGCACAGGGTGCCTTGTCACTGGAATCTTCACAATTCACTATGCCTTGCACAAAGGATTTTGAGTAGCAATGTAGTGCCCAGTGTCATAAAGCTGGGTTTGCATCCTAGGTTGTGGGTCTTCCAGCAGAATAACGATCCCAAACATACTTAAAGAAGCACCCAGAAATGGATGGAAACCCAGAACTGGAGAGTTCTGAAGTAGTAATTCCAGCTCCAGTGGTGTCAAGTCTCGCACTACCTCTTCTTAAATACAGAAGCTACAGAGAAACTGCAAATGGACACATTAAATCATTACATTTTTTGTTAACTTTGATACATTTGAGTTCAGATCACCGTAAAAATTATGAATCGGTCAAGGAGTTTATGGAAAAAATCAATCTAGTTATGGACTATCGAAGAGATGTATGCGACCAGAAAGAACACTCATTTCCAGCATATCTTGCCACCTAGCACCTGTCGTTATTGTAAATGCAGCTAATAGCTGTATTTAAAGGGAATAGAATAGATTTTTTTATTTTTGCTGCAGGACAGAGTATAAGGCAATAATCCCTGCATGGATGCATGTAATACGCTATCCATAGTGTGATAGCTCACCCATACAGAGGTAATATTATAGAATAACTAGTGATGAGCGAGCACTAGTGATGAGCGAGCATACTTGCAAGTACTCGGTACTCACCCGAGCATCTCAGTACTCGAGATGCTCGGAGCTCGCCGAGTGCTTGCGAGATGCTCGGGCGGATGCTCGGGTCCGCTCCTGCATGTTTGGTGCTCTTCAGAGCACCAATCAACATGCAGGGATTGCCTGCCACTCACTGTAATGCGCAGCCATGTTGGTTGTGGCATTAGTGATTGGCTGGCCGCACAGCGTCATCAGGTCTATATCAGACCTCGCGCCACTGTGCTAGTCATTCTACTCCGGAATCAGGCAGTGTAGGGAGAGGTGCTGCTGAGCTAGGGAGAGATTTGGTAGTGTAGGGAGAAAACAAGTACATTACACATATCCATCTCAACAAACAGTCCTTCTGAGGACTAATCCATCTGCAGAGATATCAGGCAGGCAGTGTATATAGCAGATTGCAGTGCATATAGCACAAGAGGCTCCATTCCAGTTCTGCCTTCTGCTGTTAGATATTTCTATACAAAGGCCCAGGTCTCGGGGGGCCAGGAATAATTTTTTTTGAATCTTAGCCCTCATTATTTGCTTAAAAAGCAATCCAAAATACGGTTTATTCTGCGCCATTTGCTTGTTGGCACTGTAGCATACAGCCAGGTCCTTTCCATATTACAGCACTAAAAATCCAGCTATTTAAAACTGTGGTTTGTCCGTCATACGGATCACATAATTGCGCTGAAAATACTGCCATTTTTGACCTCCATTCAAATTTTTTTTCAGTGTGTTAGCAAAATTTTTGGCACCGGTTTGCTGTTCAAAATAGTTACCTACAGGCCAGGTATTTAAACCTGTGGTTTCTCCATCACACGGATTACATATACCATCACTCCAAATTCAGCCATTTATAGTGAGTGCGGAAGACATTGTGTTCCATTTAAAATGGGCAAGGCATGTGGCAAGGGGCGTGATGCTGAGGGTGCATGCAGAGGCCGAGGCCGTGGGCAAGCTGAAATTGTGCCACAACAAACACCCACATCTTCTCACCCGACCTTCCTGTCCCAATTCCAAGGGGACCGCAGAACACCACTATTGAACCCAGAGCAGTGTCAAAAGGTTGTTGGTTGGATAGCGGATAATGCTTCCAGTCACTTAGCCACCACCCTGTCTTCCACACGGTCAAGTCTCAGTAGCTGTGAGTCTGGACCGCATATTCCTCACCCTGATCCTCCTTCCTCCCACCATGCCGAGTGCCCGGAGACTACTGATCCCACACTTGGACACTCTGATGAGCTGTTCACTTTTCCATTTATAGCTTCAGGCCTCTCGCCCGGTCCACTTGAAGTGGGGCAAGAGGAGATTGCATGTAGGGATGTCCAAGTATTTGAGAACCCACTGGTATACGAAGGCAACAGTGGGAAAGTGTCACAAGAGTTGGACGATGATGAGACACAATTGCCAGAAAGTCACGAGGACGACCAGGGTGCGGAAGTGGAAGACTAGGTGGTGGATGATATAGTAATTGACCCAACCTGGCAAGAGGACATGCAGAGCAAGGACAGCAGCACACAGGGAGAGAGGCAGAGCACCCTAACAGGCAGGAAGAAGCAGTGTGGTGGCCACAGACAGAAGGCAGACAACCGTTCCCCGTAACACCAACACAAAGGAAGTTGCCAGTCCTGAGTCTGGTTGTTTTTTAAAGACACTGCCGATATCCCCAAAAAGGAAATTTCCACCACCTGCCAGGCCAGCATCAGCAGGGGTGGCAAAACTAGCAGCCTGACCACCACCAGCATGATCAGGCACATGACCGCAAAGCACCCGACTTTGTGGGCCGAACCCCAGGGTCTAGGAACAGTGTCTGCAGGTGGCACTATTGCTTCTTCCGCTGTTGTGCATGCAAGCCAATCCCCTTTCCATGGTGCAGGTGAAGATGCCTCCTGCCCTGCACCTGTCGTTGCACACTCAAGTAGCAGCATCAGGAAGAACATCCACGTCCTTGTCCCAGCGCAGCATTCAGTTGTCCATACCCCAGTCCTTGGAATGCAAGCCCAAATATGCAGCCAACGCCCCTCAGGCCACACTACTAAATTCCCACATTTCACGACTGCTTGCGCTCAAAATGTTGCCTTTTAAGCTCGTGGAGATGGAAGCATTCCGCAACCTGATGGCGGCGGCCGTCCCTCGGTACTCTGTCCTCAGCCGCCACTATTTCTCCCGGTGTGCCTTCCCCACATTACACAAGCGTATATCCCACAACATTAGCAGTGTCCTCAACGAAGCAGTTACCTGGAAAGTCCACTTAACCACGGACACGTAGACAAGTGCTTGTGGGCAGTGACGGTACATCTCGCTAACGGCACACTGGGTTAACATAGGGAAGCCAGGATTCAGTCGGACCTTGGGATGGAACACGTCCTCCCGACGCCAAGGATTGTGGGCCCTAGGTCAATCAGGGTTGCTCTCACAGTCTACAGCTCCCACACCTCATCCTCTTCAGCCTCCTCCTCCTCTTCAGCCTCCATCTCCAAAATGACCAAATCAGTCACAAGCTGGAAGCACTGCAGCACTGCCTCGGCCATGCGGCAACAGGCTTAGGTGACAAACCGCACAATGCTGAAGAGTTGTGGACAGCTCTGAAAGAGTAGGCAGATCTGTGGCTAACACCAATGAACCTACAGCCAGACATGGTCGTGTGTGACAATGGCCGGAACCTGGTGGCAGCTCTGAGGCGAGGCGAGCTCACACCCGTTCCATGCCTGGCCCATGTGCTTAACCTTGTGGTTCAGCGGTTTCTCAAATCCTACCCAGAGCTGCCAGATATGCTTGTCAAAGTACGCCACTTGTGTGCCCATTTTAGAAAGTCACCTACAGCTTCCGCCACCCTTGCCATGTTTCAGCAGGGTTTGCAGCTTCCGGCTTACAGACTGGTGTGTGATGTCCCCACGCGGTGGTACTCTACACTGCAGACGTTGGGAAGGATTTGTGAGCAGAAGAGGGCAGGTGAGTACCAGCATCAACAATGCCGTCGGTATTCAGTTCAGACTTCATACATAAGACCTCAGGAGTGGACATGGATGTCAGACATATGTACCATCCTCGAAAACTTTTAGGACTCCACCAAGATGGTGAGCGGTGATGATGCCATAATTGGCGTCACCATCCCACTTCTGTCTTCTGAAACGCTCTCTGCTCACAATCAAAGAGGATGCATTGCAGGCGGAGCACAATGAGATGGATCAAGGAACCATACAGGGTGATTACACACCGCCCAACGTCCTCTCATCCCAACATGGATTGGGTGACAATGACACGCCTTTATATAGACGTCGTGTTGGCGTTACGAGGAACGCTTTGCTGCCTTTTGTCTGCGGCCACCACGCTGCTTCTTCCTGCCTGTTGTGGTGCTACACCTCCCTCCCCATGTTTGCTGCTGTCCTTGCTCTATGTCCCCCTTCCAGGTTGGGTCTGTTACTATATCATCCACCACCTAGTCTTCCACTTACGCACTCTGGTCCTCCTCCTAACTTTCTGGCAATTGTCTCATCATCCACCTCTTGCGACAGTAATTGCAGTTTTCCCACAGTCGCCTTCATGTGACCGTGGGTGCTCAAATTTTTTTGCAACGCTACAAGCGTTCTCTTGACTCGCTTGAAGCTGGCTGGGCGAGAGATCCGAATCTATAAATGGAAAAGTGAACAGCTGTCCAAGTGTGGGATCAGTTGTCTATGGCCACTCGGTATGGTGGGAGGAAGGAGGATCAGAGTGAGGAATATGTGGTCCAGACTTATGACTACTGAGACTTGACCGTGTGGAAGACGGGGGGTTGGTGGTGGTGGCCGCATGTAACGTCACAATTACGTCCACTTCCCCGTCCCTTGCCTATTTTTAATGGAGGACAAGATTTTCTACGTTCACGAGAAATGACTGATTTTGAAACTGTTATATGTGATATGTCTGACAGAGAACCATGGTTTGTGGATAGCAGGCCTGTAATTTACTAATACTGCTCTACACAGAGACTTAGTGTGAATAGCTTGACCGACACACTGCAACAGAATGGAAAAGGAGGTCAATATTTTCCAAGTTAAATTTCTAGATTTTTGTCGCTGAAATATGGAGCAGATCTGGCTATGTTCTGCAGTGAGAACAAGCAAATGGAGCAGAAAAATGTTGTACTCTGGATTGCTTTTTAATCAAATAACCAGGATTAAGATAAAAATTGTCCTGGCCCCTGATATCTAGGGCTATGTCTACAAATATCTGTAAGAACAGCCGCAGCAGGAACGTTCCTCTTGCGCTATATGCACTGCAGTCTGCCACATATACTGCCTGCCTAACTTCTGCTATCACCACTGAATATATGCAGCTGGATTAATCCCCAGAAGAACTGTCAGTTCAGATGGATATATACTGTATATATGTTGTGGAATACCTATACTAATTATAAAGAAGCAAATCTCTCTGCAGCACCTATCCCTACTCTGTCTGATTCCGGGGTACACTGTGATTAGCATAGTGGCGTCAGGTTTTACATAGACCTGAAGACGCTGTACTGCCAGCCAAACACTGAAATGCCCACAACCAACATGGCTACGGCATTACAGTGCATGGCAGGCAATCCTTGCATGTTCATTAGCTCTCTAAAAAGTGGCAAACATGCAGGGAGGGGACCAGAGTTCCTGCCCAAGCAACCTGGAAATACTCGCCGAGCTCATTGAGCACAGTGATACCGAGCAGTGTCAAGCACGTTCGCTCATCACTAATCTTAACCGGCCCCTAAGGGTTTTCCATTGGATGTGGCAGCAACAAACTGTGAAGGAAAGCAAGCAACTCTGCCTGCTTTCATGAATTTGTGAGTAAAGTTCATTGTTAAAAACTATGAATCAGTCAGAGTGCATGAAAAAGATCAATCAATTAATGAACTGTGGAAGAGATGTATGCGACGACAATGAAAACGTATTTCCAGCTGATATCTTGCACTTGTCCCTATTGTAAATGCAGCTAACAGTAGTATCAATAGGGAAACGGGGAATAGAATAGGTTTTTTTTTTGTTGTTGCTGCACGAAGTATAAGACAATATTCCTGGACGACTAGATGCCTGTAATATGCTATCCCTACTGCTATAGCTCAATTGTACACAAATTGAAGATAAGAGAAGTAATATTGTAGAATAAACAGATTTTAACTGGCCCTGAAGGGTTTTTTTTGGGTACGTGGTGGCAGCAAACTATGGAGGAACACAAGCAACCCTGCCTGCTTTGATGAATTTGAGTGCTGACTATATTAAAAAATCATGAATCAGTCAATTTTTTTTTGAAAAAAGCAATAGTTATGGATTGTTGTAGCGATGTATGCGACGAGAATGAACACTCCTTTCCAGCTGATAATACCTAGCACTTGTCCTTATTATAAATGCAGCTAATAGGGAATAGAATAGATTTTTTTTTTTTGTTTGGTTGTAGCAGCAAGGTTTATAAGGTAATAATCCCTGGCTGGATCCGTGTAATACGACCATTCACAGAGCTCGTACCTCTTTAAGACAAATTCTAAACTATAACTTTTAATATCTGTATTGAATTGACAGCCATAAAATAACAAACCACAACATCAGTGCACAATGAGAGGAGGGGATAGTGCCTCACCCTATTTAGGCTCTATCTCATCCTACCTTGCTGCAGAGGTTGGCACCCTATTTTCCTGCGTAATGGCGCCATCGCTCAACGATTACTCTCCCTGGGATCCCTAGAACACCCTATATTGACTGCCAATGAGGTACAGGGATTCTTGGTGGAGAACACAGCTTCTTGTGACAAATGGAAACAAATGCAAAAAATACTCCAAGTTTTTATATATCTGTAGCCCTGATCAGTACAATTTGGCCATAGATACAAAAGGGTGCATGAATATAATCAAAGCGCATAACATGGATCAATTTTTAATTTTGTTTGCTCAAAATCATGCCACATAGAAGGATAAATCTTAAAATGCACCACTAAATTTCCATGACATGGATAGAGGATCCATTTCAAGATAATACTAAATGCCGATCAGCTTGTATATAGCTCATGATCTCAGTTAATAAATTGTCCTGGACCAGGGATCCATTTAATACAAATAAATACCAAATCTATACAAATAACTGTCAGGCAAAATTTATTTTTGTCCTAGTTTTAAAAATGTTGAATGGACAGCCAGAGATGTCTTAAATCTCCACCCCCTGTTCATTTGGAAGGGACATCCATAGAAATCTACTCTTGCTTCCCCAAACAAGGAATTTTTATAACCACCATAAACCTCAGCCAAGATCAAGCATACTGGTCTACACTGGATTTCCCCTCCAAAGACCTATTGTGTAACTGTACAAACTCTTAATGTCGAGTTTAATAAGGCACATGACTGTCACAAACACATGGACCACATTTTTGGGATGCTCACCTTTTTCCAGTTATGATGGTGTATCTCTCATAGCTGGGAGACCACCAGATACCTAGGAAATGGGTTCTGAGCTTCTGAACGTCATAGAAATATCATATTTGATATCAATCTCCGCGAATATTGGTAATGGCAAACATGATGTATCCATCTTGGATGTGGGCCCCCCATACCAAGATATGGAACATGAAGGATTATGTCTTGTGCAGCTGGGTGGGTTCACAATACCGAGCCCCCGTGTGAGGTAAACATGGGTATGTCCTAGTGTTTTGCCTCCTTACTAAAAACCAGAACGGCCATCTTGGCTCATTCCAACCCAGGGACGTCAGACGCAAGCACTCCTCGCTGCGTGGAGGAATCGCACCTAATTTCCGGGGAGCCATCTCCCCCCCCACAGAATCTGAGACCATCACCTCGTGGCGCAGGTTTTATTACTTATCCATTTTATTTTAATAACTGTTTTATGCATATATGTAAATTGTCTCTCTTATAATATCTTGTATATCTTTTGTAAACACTGCCAACTTTCGGGAGTAAATTAGTATTATTTACCAGCTTCGTTCTTCTTGTCCTATGTCGAGCAAACACGTTCCTCACTCGCTAATTTCACGTTACCTAACGGGTACCCGATCCACCTGTTAAGAGATCGGTGGTGGCAGCATATGGTGTATTTATGTGATATTGCGGTTGAGGGTGGCTGGATTGAGGTATATATACGTTCCTGGAAGGAACTGGTGGTATATATACGTCCTGTCACATCACATGCCACAATAGTCGACATAAATGAGAGCAGCTGCGCCCTGTTGCTTTTCCTCGGTCAATACCGTGTTTGACCAGCAGGATAAGGGGGTGCCAGAGGGCTGCAAGGTCTGACCAAGTTTTCCTGACAATGACTTAATGCCTGCACAACTAAGATTGCATGTCATGAATGAAAATATATCGTGCATATATGACTCAATGCCTGTACAACTCAACGCGTTTCCCCTTTTACCAAGGTTCATCAGGAGTATCTTATTTAGGCAAATTTTCCAAAGACATAATGTATAATGTCAATGTTTACTTATCTGAGTCCTCCATATATAAAAGCACAGAGTCTCCACCATCTTTCTGTATGGTATTTTGGGAGTCCAGGGAGAGTCCCCACTATAATAAATGTGCTTGTATTGGAGAGTCCATCTGTTCAAACACCCTCTTTTATATATAAATCCCCTTCTCATTCATCAGTAAAGTGCATACAGTACGCCTGGTTGACCGGATATTACATTAATTCAACACCGGTGACGTGATCAAGCAGGTTAACATACGTTACATAGTACGAGGAACATGTGCTCTCCGGCGTGCGTTTCCAATGCCGGAAGTCCACGTGCGCTCCACTGCACAGGAAGTGGTGCGCCTCAACCATCGGAAGTCATGCGTTCCACAGTGTGCGTTCCAAATGCCGACGCTGACAAAATCTTGTCAGGGGCACATGACCGGAAGACTCCGGGCGCGGTCAACTAATAGCGCTCTAGGGATTGCAGACTCTGATGTAGTTTTTTGATAGAATGCGTTATGTCTCTAATATAGTTTTTTTGATAGAACCACAGATGTCATTCTCTTACGAGATTGCAAAAGAAGGGGAAAATTTTTTTGAGGTATTATGATACAAGAACAGACCTAATCAAAAGATGCAAAGATATGTGGTTATTCTATAGATGGAAGAACCCAACAATGTGGGCCTATCGTTGCAAAAATACTTCACCCATTAGGGACAGTGTTGCATGACAGATTTACATGGGGTCCCTTGAAAGTCATATCTAAATCTGGAAGCATTCAAATAAAACTGAAATTCGGCTGCATGGATCCTCTATCCATGTCATGGAAATTTAGTAGTGCATTTTAAAATTTATCCTTCTATGTGGCATGATTTTGCGCAAACAAAAAAAATGTAAAATTGATCCATGCTATGCGCGTTGATTATATTTATGCACCCTTTTGTATCTGTGGCCAAATTGTACTGATCAGGGCTACAGATATATAAAAACTTTTTGAGTATTGTTTGCATTTGTTTCTATTTGTCACAAGAAACTGTGTTCTCCACTAAGAATCCCTGTACCCCATTGGCCGTCAATATAGGGTGTTCTAGGGATCCCAGCGAGAGTCATCGTTGAGCGGGAGCGCTATTGCGCAGGAAAATAGGGTGCCAACCTCCGCGGCAAGGTAGGGTGAGATAGGGCCTAAACAGGGTGAGGCACTATCCCCTCCTCTCATTGTGCACTGATGTTGTGGTTTGTTATTTTATGGCTGTCAATAATTCAATATAGATGTTAAGTTATAGTTTAGAATTTGTCTTAAAGAGGTACGAGCTCTGTGAATTGTTAATTGGTTGGTACCGTAACTATTTAGATCCTTTACTGTGATTCCGTGTAATACACTATCCATACTGCGATAGCTCACCTGTACACGAATTTCAGATAAGAGAGTTAATATTGTAGAATATTGAATCAATTTGCATTGGCCTTTCAATTAAGGAGTGGGTCTCCTATACTGTTATGGAGTATGCAGTAAGTGCAAGGGCTGACAAAAATTAGGACGCACTCCAACATATATTATACAGAATGTTAGAGGTAGGCCTCTAAAAAATAGTTCCTACGGGCATCATAAACACCATTAAAAAAATTTTTTGCTGGTGTTGCATGATGGTCACCCTGGTAATATGGTGGTAGAGGATAAGGAGGAGGATGACCTAAAATAGATGAAATCCTGAAGCGTATACTCATGTCTGGGTGTAAAGAAGTGCATGGGCATAGACCCCCTTACCCCCAAAAGATGCCACTGGATTTGACTTTGTTCTGCTGCAGCTATCCGGTGGTGTTGAGAAGTCTGGCCCAATCCAGCCCTTGTTCACTTTTATAAGAGTCAGCCTGTCAGCATTTTCAGTTGACAGGCGGATGCACCTATTAGTTGTTATACCTCCGGCGGCACTAAAAACCCGCTCTTACAAAACACTAGCGGCAGGGCAAGCCAGAACTTCCCAGGCTCCACACAAGGAAACGGTTCCACACAAAAGGTTGTTCTCATTTTATTTATCAATGGGGATAGGGTAAAATATATGTATGTGGTTTAAAAACTGGCTCAATGGTAGGAAACAAAGGGTGGTTAGTAATGGAACACACTCAGACTGGGTTACAGTTTAACAGTGGGGTACCACAGGGGTCAGTATTGGGCCCATTTCTTTCTAACATATTTATTAATGAACTTGTAGGGGGCATACAGAGTAGTATGTCAATATTTGCAGATGACACTAAACTCTGCAGGGTAATCAATACAGAGGAGGACAATTTTATGTTACAGGAGAATCTATGCAAACTAGAAGCTTGGGCTAATGGCAAATGAGCTTTAATGGGGATAAATGTAAGGTAATGCACTTGGGCAGAGGAAATAAAATGTATAATTATATGGTTAATTGTAAAATACTGGGCAAAACTGTCACTGAAAAAGACCTGGGTGTATTGATGGACGACAAGCTTATGTTTGGTGGCCAGTGTCAGGCAGCTGCTGCAAAGGCAAATAAAATAATGGGATGCATTAAAAGAGGCTTAGATGCTCATGAGGAGAACATAATTTTCCCTCTATACAAGTCACTCGTGCGACCACACTTGGAATACTGTGTACAGTTCTGGTCTCCGGTGTATAAGAAAGACATAGCTGAAATAGAGCGGGTGCAGAGAAGAGCGACAAAGGTTATTGGAGGACTGGGAGGTCTGCAATACCAAGACAAGTTATTACACTTGGGTTATTTACTTTGGAAAAACGAAGGCTTAGGGGTGATCTTATTACTATGTACAAGTATATGAGGGGACAGTACAAAGACCTTTCTACTGATCTTTTTACTCTGAGGCCGGAGACGGGGACAAGGGGGTATCTTCTGCGTCTGGAGGAAAGAAGGTTTAATCATAATCACAGATGTGGATTCTTTACTGTAAGAGCAGTGAGACTATGGAACTCTCTGCCGCATGATGTTGTAATGAGTGATTCACTACTAAAATTTAAGAAGGGCATGGATGCCTTTCTTGAAAAGTATAATATTACAGATTATATATACTAGATTCCTTAATATGGCATTGATCCAGGGAACTAGTCTGATTGTCGTATGGAGCCAGGAAGGAATTTTTTTCCCCAATGTGGAGCTTGGTGTTTGCCACATGTTTTTTTTTGCCTTCCTCTGGATCAACATGTTAGGCTATGGGTTGAACTAGATGGCCTTGGTCTTCCTTCAACCTTAAAAACTATGTTACTATGTAAGGCGTAGAGAGACAGTTCATGCCACGTGTCCAGCTTTGATACCTAATGGTTGTAAGGCACAGAGGAATCATAGAGGATGCTGGTACAGTCACCTAGGTACTCCTTCAGCATCTTCAAAAACTTTCCTCCTCGTCAGAGTACCCCACGCATCAGGGTCTGGGCGCTGGGAAGGTCTGAGAAAACTGTCCCAGACCTTTGACTGTGTTCTCCTGCCTCTGCTGCATCTGGTTTGTCTCCTTCACCTGTACTCCTTGGTTGTCCAAGAAACTGTGACCTCTGCTGCCAGCGTTGTCAAATGGGAATTTTTTTTAATAATTCTTCAACAAGGTACTTCTGGTACTGCAACATTTTATTAGACCTCTCTGTCACGGGAAGGAAAGTTCTCCTTGTAGCGTGGGTCTAGAAGTGTGACCAACTGGTAATTACTATTGCTCAAAATGCGTACAAAGTGAGGGTCACGGGTAAGGCAGAGGAACAAACTTAGCCAATTGTGCCAGACTGCCAACAGTCAAGACATCCCTGTCTCCACCAAGAGGATGACTGTCCATGTTCTCCTTCTCAAACTCCTCCTCATACTCCTCCTTGTCTTCCTCCTCTCTCCTCCCCCTTTTCAGGCCTTCTACGCTGAACAGACCTGAATGAATGTGGTGTGGGTAGTAGAGTATGTAGCACAGGAAACCCGCTCCTGCGCCTCCTCCTCATCACCCAAGCCACGTTGAGATGAGGCTGGGCTGTGTAGCATCACCCTGCATATTTCCTTGCTCTCATCGTGCTCTGCCTGCAAAGCCGCCTCTTTAATTGTGAGCAGTGAGCATTTCAGTAGGTAGACAAGCGGTATGGTGATGCTAATTATGGCTTCATCTCCCCTCACCATCTTGGTGGAGTCCTCAAAGTTTTGGAAAACTGCACAGATGTCAGACATCCATGCCCACTCCTCAGCTCTTATGTGCGAAGCTGACCAAAATACCAACTGTCGTGTTGAAGCTGGCACTCAACTGGCCTCTGCTGCTCACAAATCTGCAAGTTGAGTTCCAATGCGTAGTGACATCACACACCAGTCGGTGAACTGGAAGCGGCAAGTGCTGCTGAAGCACAGCCAGGACAGCGGAAGCTGTAGCTGACTTTGGGAAATGGGCACACACGGCATACTTTCACAAGCAGCTCAGGCAGATCAGGGTAGGTTTTGAGAAATAGCTGAACCACTAAGTTGAGCATATGGGCCAGGATGTGCGAGGTTGCCGAGCTTCAGACCCGCCCCACCAGATTCAGGCCATTGTCACACATGACCATGCTTGGTTGTAGGTTAAGCGGCGAGAGCCACAGATCTGTTTGCTCGGTTTAAAGCTTTCAACAACTCTGCAGCGTTGTGGGGTTTGTCACCTAAGCAGGTTAGCTTCAGCATAGCCTGTTGCTGCATGGCCGAGGCAGTGCTTCCAGCTTGCGACTGATGTAATCGTTTCGGAGATGGAGGCTTAAGAGGAGGTGGTGGTGCAGGAGCTGTAGAATGTGGGGGCAACCCTGATTGACCAAGGGCCCACAATCCTCGGCGTCGGGAGGACGTGTTCCGTCCCAGGGTCTGACTGGGTTCCAGTTAACACAATATTCACCCAGTGTGCCATCAGTGAAATGTGCCATCCCTGGCCACAAGCATTTGTCCACATGTCCATGGTTAAATGGACTTTCCCAGTAACTGCATTGGTGAGGGCACGGGTAATGTTCTGGGCCACATAATTCTCTAAGTCGGGGACGGCACGCCGGGAGAAATAGTGGCGGTCGGGGACCGAGTACCGAAGGACAGCTGCCACCATGAGGTTGTGGAAAGTTTCAGTCTCCACAAGCTTAAAAGGCAACATTTCCAGTGCAAGCAGTCTAGAAATGTGGCAGTTTAGTTTTGTGGCCAGTGGGTAGCTGCGTATTTGAGCATTGCATTTAAGGACTGGGGTAGGGACAACTGGGACATGAATGCTGATGGTGGTGGTTGCAAGTGTGCAATGACAAGGGTGGGAGGCATCTTTGCCGCTTGTGGATAGGAGATTGGCGTGCACGCACAACAGCGGAACAGGCAATGGTCACCCGCAGACACTGTTTCTGGACCCAGGCATTTGGCCCAACTAGTCAGGTGCTTTGCTGTCATGTGCCTGAGCATGCTGGTGGTGGTCAGGCTGCTAGTTTTGCTGCCCCTGCTGATGCTGGCAAGGCAGATGTTGCAAATGGCCTTTTTTGGGTTAACTGGACAGTCTTTAAAAAAGAGCCAGACTCTGTAAGACCTAACAGTTGGACTGGCAACTACCCTTGTATTGATTTTTTGGGGGGAATGGTTGCACTCTTTGTGTTTGTGGCGACCCCACTGCTTCTTCCAGACTGTTGTGGTGCTACGACCTCCTCCCCCTCTGCGCTGCTGTTGTTGCTATGCATATCACCTTCCCAGGTTGGGTCAGTGACTTCATTGTCCACCACCTCGTCTTCCACATATGCACCCTGGACCTCCCCCTGAGTTTCTGTCCATTGTGTCTCAGGATCTACCTCTTGCGACAGTAATTACACTTTAGCACAGTCTCCTTCATGCGACCGTGGTTGCTCAAATATTTGGACATCGCTACATGCCATTTTCCTCATGCCCCTTGAAGCGGGCAGACTGAGAGGCCAGAATCTATAAATGGAAATGTGAACAATGTGTCCATGTGTGGGATCAGTTTTCTCCGGGCACTCGGCATGGTGGGAGGAATATGTGATCCAGACTCACAGCTACCGAGACTGGACTGTATGGAAGACAAGGTAGTGGTGGTGTCAAACTGACTGGAAGAATTATCTGCTATCCAACTACCTTTTCACACTGGTCTGGCTCAGAGTGATGTTCCATGGCCCCCTAGAAAATGGGACAGGAAGGTAGGGCAACATGATGTGGAAGTTTGTAGTGCTCCCTCACCAGGCACAATTTCATCTTTCCCACAGCCTCTGCGTGCACTATCAGCCTCACGTCCACTTCCCTGTCCCTTACCACGCACCTTGCCCATTTTAAATGGAGTTTAATGTTTTGCAGCTTGCAAAAAATGTCCGGATTCTAACCGCAGTAATATTTGATCACGTCTGATGACCACGTTTTTATGCAGTTGCGGTATAGCGATGCTATTGTTAAGCGAGCAAGTCTGGATATGTTTTGAGTGCACAACTGGCAGACTTTAAATGGAGTATAATATTTTGCAGCCTGAAAAAAAAATTCAGAATTATTATGGAAGTAATATTTGACCACCTGAGATGGACAAGTTTCTCTGCTTACACAATATAGCAATGCTTTTCAAATCAACCAAATCTGTCTGTATGCTGCGAACAAGCAAATGGAGCAGTAAAAATGGTATTATATTGCTTTTCATCAAAACTATCAGGATTAAGAGCAAAAAGAATATTAGCCCTGATATCTAGGGCTATTATAGGAGTTCCAGTAGCAGAAAGAACGTGCAATAGACCCTATTGTGTACTACACTAGTTCTCCACAAACTCAGCCTAACTTGTGCTATCAGCAGTATTAATCATCATAATGAGTCCTTACAAGGACTGTTCGTGTAGATGAAATTAAAAGTTGCATGGAATCACTGTTTAAAATAAGCACAAATTCTCTCCCTTGGTCAGCTGCAGCTCTCCCTACTCTGCCTGTTTAACGGGTAGACTGTGATGAGCATAGGGTCACAAGGTCTTATATAGACGCGATGGCTGGCCGCATAGCATCAATCACTGTAATGCCACAATCATCATGGCTTTGGCAATCCCTGCATGTTAATTGACAACATGTGGGATGGGGACTTGAGCTTCCACCAGAACTTTAAAAAAAATACTTGCCGAGAAAGAAGCATATCGAGCACTGTGATGCTTGGATGAGTAAAGAGCATCACAGTCCTAACTTCTCACAAAAAATACATTGAAGCTTACCTTCAGCCTGGATTTGGGAAGCCATCTGAAGAAGGTCCTTGCGGTACTGAATGCACTGTGGATGGCGGGGTTTCCATAAATCCAAAGAAGTACGCCATGGGGAAAGAGGAGGCCAAATACATAGGCTGTATTGTCAGTTGGGACAAAATCAAACTGCAGGAGAACAAGGTGGATGCGATCCAAAATTGGCTGCAACCAGTCTCCAAGAAACAGGTTAGGGCATTTCTAGGATTTGTGGGATACTATTGGTGATTCATCCCAAACTTCCCTATGAGAGCTGCACCCCTGACTGCCATCCTTAAGGGCACCAAGTCATTGATGGCCAAGTGGATTTCTGAAGCAGAGGTGGCTTTCCAAGAGTTAAAGCTAGCCCTGTATAAACAGCCAGTCTTGGTCACACCGGACTTTAATGAGGAATTTGTGGTCCAGACGGATGCTTGAGGTTGGGCTGGGTGCTGTGTTGCCACAAGAAATAAGTAGGAAACTCTCCTGTGAAGAGAATTGCGCTATTGTGGAAAAAATGTTTTGCCATCAAATGGGTGACACTTTGAAGTACTACCTGCTAGGCCAAAAGTTCAGGTTAGTGTCAGACCATAGGCCCTTGGGATGCATCAGTGAAAGGAACGGGAATAATGCCTGGGTGACTAGGTGGTTTTTGGCGCTCCCAGGACTTAAGCTTCCATGTGGAGCATAGGCCATGGAAACTACACGCTAATGTAGATGCCCTGTAAAGGCTTCCATGTCTAGTGAATGAAGGTGCCAAACCCCCTGACTTTGGGCAGAGGGGAAAGATGTATAAGAGGGTCACTGGTTATTTGCTGAGGGGTTAATCATCCATGACAGGCCAGGGTTTTTTTTTTTTTAACAGCTAAAGAGTGGGATGGGGCAGCTGTTCACCAGATTTCCACCAAGAGTGTGGTCCACGAAGTAATGGTGAAGCCTCTGGACTTAATTGTTCTGTGTGTGTTCTGAAGGTGAAGCTGACCTACAGAGCTGTGCTCTTGCTAAGGCTAGCTAAACCCTGTTTACTGAGCAGGTGGATCACTGCGGTTATATGTAATGTTTATTTCTCCACGTACGAGAAAAACGGATGACACTCAGAACACTCTAATCAAAGTCTGATCTGAATAAATGATCCGTTTTTTCTTTTGTATATGAAAAAATCATAAACCTCAATGAGGTTCATTGCTGTTCATAATTAGTGGTAGATCCTACCTGCCCTTTAAATTTGATTAGGTCCCATGAAAGAATAGTAAATCTTGTCATTGTTGATGGGCTCCCATGAATTGGCCAATTTATGTACCAAGTACCTTCATTTTGCATATCTCTGTACTTACAAAGGTGACTATTCTTTATTATGCAGTCACAATAGCAGAAATAAACTCCTTGACAGGCTCAGTGTGGTTATCTATGGCTGTCAAATGAATTGTCTGTCAAGCTGACAGTACTTGTGAAAGAAAATTAAAATCCGCTGTTGGCATTTGCCTTTGCAATTGCTGACTAATTATTTGTGTAATGAGAGACATTGCAGGCCATGATAGTAAGTTTAGGCCACGCAGGCTGCTCTGCTCGCTGTAGCACAAGCAACACGTGACCTAGTGTGGTTGTGTTGAAAAACTGGTCCATGGACATAATGGAGAAATTGCCATATCTTTGCATCCATAACCAAATCAATGTAGTGCTAAGCTGATGGACTACATAGAATGACTGTTAAAGGGGTCTAGCTACTATACATTCCAATCCACAACATAATCCTGTTAATAGAAAGTGTTTTGTTTTGTTTTTCTCATGAAGGCCCCTTTATGGTGTTGCCCACGTGGTCTCCAGACCAATCTCTGGCTATTTCTGATGAGCGATCCTGCTCAGTTAAAAGGTTATCAGAGTCAAGCTAGCATGACTGGTGAGAGAGGGCAGCCATTCACTTTGATGGATCGATCAGTCGAGGGGGATGAATGATATGGTAGAAAGATGATGCATTCTGTTTAATCCATGTTCATTTTTACAAATCTAGCAGAGAAGAAAGATGAAATACAGGACACACATTGAGGGTTTCTGGTTAGTAAGGAGGGGATATTCGGTCCAGACAGGTAGATCTGTGGGTCATCAGCATAGAGGGGATGCTGAAAGCCATGAGACTGAGCTGTCCCAGGCCCAAGGTGTACATAGAGAAGAGCAGCGGTCCTAGAACTGAACCTTGGGGGGCACCGACAAAGGGGGAGAGATGAGTAGGTGGTGTGTGAGTGGGAGACACTGAATGTCCTGTCGGTTATGTATGAAAAGATCCAAGATAGGGCCAAGTCTGTAGTAAGAAGGAATGGTCTACTGTGTCGAAGGCAGATGACAGGTCTAGGAGGAGGAAAACGTGTCGCTTGGATTTGGAAGTTAGTAGGTCGTTGGAGACTTTAGTCAGGGCAGTTTCAGTGGAATGGTGCGGTCGGAAGCCAGATTGTAAGCTGTCAAAGAGGGAGCAGGAGGAGAGGTGGGAGGACCGTTCAAAATGGATGTGTTGATCCAGTCGTTTGGAGGCATAGGGGAGAAGTGAGATGGGGCAATAGCTAGTCATAGGATGGGCCAAGGGAGGGCTTTTTGATGATGGGTGTGATTTGAGGTATATTTGAATCATGAGGGGTAGACACCAGTCGTTAGTGACAGGTTGAAGAGCAGGGTTAGGCTTGGGATGAAGACTGGTACGGTTTGGAATGAGGTGGGATGGTATTAGGTCAAGTTCAGAGGTGGTGAGATGTGATTTGGAGAGTGAAGATGATCTTCTGTGATGGCAGAGAAGCTCGTTTGGGAGGAGGAGGGTTGAGTCATTATGAGAAGGGGCTGTTGTGACTTTAAGCAAAAGCTTTGCCCTATGTTGTCAAACTTCTGCTTGAAGAATGAGGCTAAGTCTTCAGCTGAGAGGAGAGGGAGGGGGGAGCCGGTGGACAGGGGAGGGACTTGAAAGTACTAAATAGCTGTTTAGGGTTGTGAGACACATATGATATGACAGATGAGAAGTAGGTTTGTTTTGCTTCAGTGAGAAATTGTGCAGCATTTTGAAAACTTCTGTTACTGGACTGCACTCCCTTTGGCAGTCGCACAGCGGTACGCCTTGTAGATGAGGGGCAGAAAGAACGTGCTCCAGTAGATGACAAGCGCTGCATCAAGTGGCCTCTTCTCCTCCTGCTCCACCTTAACATCACACACAGTACAGTCATCAGAGGTGGCAATCCCAATCCTTGTTTTCACCCGCGTCACAACTCTCCAATCGCCCAAATGACTGTGGGGAAGCACAGATGGGCGAGTCTGCAGAGTTGTTCACACATTCTATTCCGGGGCATCAGAAATTTGATCCAAAGCTTCACAGACTAAAGAGAGGGAAAGCATGTGTAGCGATGCTAAAAATTTTTTTTCAGTTGATCTGGGCCCAGATTAAGTAGGGTCCGAGAAGAATCCAAACCCTCGTCACCAGACGTTAACCCCTGGGGGTGGGCATGGATGGGTTGGAGAACGAAATAAATACACACCAGAACATGGAGAACTAAATGAATATACAACAGGGGTTGGAAAACTAAACCACTAGACACCAAGGTGTCACTAGACAGCAAGTTTTGGAATCCACAAGGCTTGCGGGACAAACCTCTGTATCTAACACTCCAGTGCTTCTGCATCCTCCACCTCCTCTAGGGCCTCCACCCTCAACCTCTGCCTTAATGAGACACCTGTTCCAACAGTGCAGAGAGAATCCCCCCCACCCCACCACCTTGGCAGCCAGGTCTCACCGCAATCAGGCAATGTTAAAATTAATATGCCTTGGAGATCGCAGTCATACAGCTGAAGAGTTGTTGACAGCTCTCCAGGCCAATTTTGAGCAATGGCTGTCTCCACTGAACCTGGAGCAAGGGAAGGCCGTGTTCGATAACTGTGCAAACCTGGTGGCGGCCCTACGCTGGGGCAACCTCACACATGTGCCTTGCATCCTCAACCTGATGTTACAGCAATTTCTCCGCTACTATCCCAGCCTGGATGCGCGGCTGCAGAAACCACTCTGTGTGCTTACTTAAAGCTATAAAAACAGCAGAATCTTTCTTATAAAAATCAGAGTTGCCAATGAAACCTCTTAATCCTCGCAAGCTTCAACGCAATGTTAACAAGGTAGACAGCAGCAGTGGTCAGTCCCCTAGACAACGAGCAAACTCCTTCATGATGATGGAGGCCACCATCTCCTTAGCTTGCTGGTACTTTTTTGTGGGAATCAGCTTGTCTCCAACCTGTCAGGAATATCCAGTGAATGGCACGTCACCGTTTAGTATTAGCACCCAGTTCCTGAAGCGAATACATCCACAATTTCCATATCTCAGGAATTTTATTTAATAGACTGGCTGCCCAAACATTACTTACTCACAAAGGAGCTGAAGACGGTCAATGGCAGCAGGTGCAAGTTTCTCCAGCGTGACCTGTTTATTATTGTTCGGTATCAGAAGGAGAACATAACTGGGCTTTGCCAAGGCTCCATATTGCATCTTAAGTCTTATAGACCCTGCCCTTGTGGGGTTACATTTTACGGGATGGTGGGTAAAGAGACATTAGGTTGTGGGGCTGCAGTAGCTCCGGTGGTGTTGAGGTGGCAGCGAGGTGATGGTAGGCTGTCTTGAAGAGATGGGTTTTCCGGTTCGGTCTGAAGGATCCGAAGGTGGTAGCTAATCGGTTGTGTTGAGGCACCGAATTCCAGAGGATGGGGTATATTTGGGAGAAGTCTTGAAGGCGATTGGATGAGGAACAAATAAGTGTGGAGGAGAGAAGGAGGTCTTGGGAAGACCGGAGATCACGTAAGGGAAAATATCTGGAGATTAGTTCAGAGATGTACGGAGGAGAGAGGTTATGGATGGCTTTGTAGGTCAGTTTTGTAGTTTTAAACTGGATATGCTGGGCAATTTGGAGCCAATGAAGGGATCATGTAGATTTCAATCTTATAGATTGCAGGAGCTAATCTACAGTAAAAAAGCAGCCAGAGTGTCCGGGAACCTTTACACAGACTTTTCTTAGCCAGGGCTGCTTCTTGGCAGTGTTGGACGGGCCCACCAGAGAATCCACCAGTGGGCCCTGGCTCTCCTTCAGGAGAGTTCATAGCGCAAACCTTGCAGCTGCTATAGGGCTCTTAAGCGGGGGAGAAACGTGGTCTCTCAGAATTAAATCCTCTGGTGGGCCCAATGTTCTTCATTCTTACATGAGTTGTATTTCATCTCAGCCATATTCTTTAGCTCGGTAAAAGGACTGGCATAGAGGGAAACCGTATCGACTCAGGCTGCCATTTCTCCCAAGAAAGTCCTCTAATGCAGCTTGTTCCATAAGCAATGACAGCCTGTCCAACATCAGCTCACACTTCTTGGTGGTGCTAAGTCACACACAAAGATCTTTCTTTACGCCTTGAATTTTATGACTACAGAGTAGGGCAATGGCCTGATCTGCAATGCGTTTTGAGAAGTAAATAACTTGCATAAGCAAAGCCATGGTGTAGGCCACTCAAGGTCATAATTAAGAGAAACTCCTACAGCTTTCTCACAGACTGAAAGAGGGGTATCAAGACTTCCAAGACAGCGAAGACTTCCCTGTCCTAACCAAGAGGACGACTGTCCATGTTCTCCTCATTAGTGTTGAGCCACCCCCGTAGTGTTCGAGTTTGGTTCGTCGAACACCCTTATGTTCGTCAAACTGTTCAACGAACACCTTCGAACACCGTTAAAACCAATGGCAGGCAAACAAAAACACATAGAAACACATAGAAAACACCTTCAAAGGTGTCCAAAAGCTGACAAACTGCTCAGAAGACATAACTAACACATGGAAAAGTGACAAGTACATATAGTCATGTGAAAAGAAAAGAGGTGGAGGAGTAAAAGGAGGGGGAGACACAGATATAGGCATGTCACGCCCTTCTAAAACCAGAAAAGTGCGAAGCCGACATGGCCAGTCCGTTCCTGCCCGTGCCACCTCCGTGTCGCCGGGTTTGTGCCAGAGCCGTGGTGGACCCTGACGGCCAGCCCCCCTCTCCCAATACTGGTGCCTGTCCGCTGGTGGGTCGAGCCCCCCCCGCGGTGGGGGGGGGGTAACATCTGCAGAAGAAAGACCATCTTCCAGCCAAACTAAGATGTCGACTTCTTTTCGTGGACAATGTGATACGATCCCTTTCTTACGGACACGCCCATCGCTACAAATTCCAGATGAGGCACAAAAACAGCAGGTGCTTCAACGGATATCAAGTGCTCCTTCAAGTGGGCTCTCCTCCACCTCAATTTCAACATCACAAATACTCCAGTCCTCAGAGGTGTCACCCCAATCGCACTTGCTTCCTCACAGCTCCCAAGTCTCCAGCTGCCCGTCTGAGTATGGGGTAACACAGATGGTTGAGTCTGCACAGCTGTTTACTCATACTATAGCCTGGGAAACGGAGGTCTGCTCCAGAGCTTCTGTTAATCCAGTAGAAGAAATAATCTGCACTGATGCCCAGAATCTTTGAGTCGGATCCAGGACCAGATGAAGAAGGTTCTGAGCATAATGTAGACCCTCGTTCCCAAACTGTCACTCCTGTTGGTGGAGACAGTGATGAAGACTATGATGAGACTCAAATACCTGATTGGAGCGACAACTTGACTTTTCGGTCAGGGCAGGAAGAGGTTGGCGCTGAGGACGGTGGGTGTGAGAACACACAGGGTGATGATGACGAGGTTGGAGATCCCACTTACTGTCAACCCACAGTCAGCTAGTTGATGAGGTCAGCAGAGGAGGTGGAGGAGGATGTGACTAGCCCAGGGGATGGGGATGACTCGGTACCCGGGCCTTTGCCTGGCCTTGGGGATGTCGCGGTGGTCGGCTCCCTGGCCCGTACCCTGGGGTCACTCTTTAAAAGGGTGGATAATTGTTAATTTTATAAGAGTTTGTGACGCCACCTGTGGTATCTGGTGAGAAGCACCAGCGCTGCAGCAGTCCACTGAGGCCCGTGATAAGGCAGCTCGATGGTATAGCTCCCCACAGGTGGAGCTAGGTCTCAGGGCAGCGTATGCAGGGGGAATGCAGGACAGGCGAGACCCAGCTGGGTCAGAGCAAGAACGGGAACGGACACGGTAGTCACTTCAGTACCTTTTACTGTAGGAAATTCAGGCACATCCCGGAGTACTGTAGGGTGAAGGGTGCATATCAGGATCCTCCCCAATGAGCGGGTGTAGGGCCTCCTGTTTCTTGCCTCTGCGTAGTAAGTTTCTGACCTGCCTGGAGCTAGGCCTAACTTTGTCTCTGTCCTGCTCTGGCTGACCTTGTGGTAGGGCCTTCTCTTGGAGTTCACGCTCCCACTATGCGGGGCCTAAGCGTCTCCTGGCTCTGTTACGTATCAGCACCTTAGCGATCCTGGGACTTGTAGTTCTCCAGGGATTCCGGTTATGCCTTACTGGGTCATAGAGATCCCGGTAAGCTCGGATCCGGTGTCCGGTAAATGCTTCGGGGTGAGCTGGTTAAGCTCTTCTGCCCCTTATGTACTAACTCGCCACTCGCCTTCGGCCTACTCGGGCCCTCACTAGGCTATACACACTAACGGCAGCTTGCCGCGCTTCACCGATCTTATGGCGCCGGCACACCTTAAGCTCTACCTGGGCTCCCTGAATCTAGCTAGCAGGAGCCTTGTGCTCCACTGCTGAACTATTAACTGAGTTCTCTAGACTAGACTGAGCTCCACTGCAGACTGACCTCTCTTAGGCTTCTCTACTGCAGGAACTCTTCAGAGGAACTGAACTGCCTAGCTCCACCTTCCCTATTTATATCCCTAATGGGCTCCCTCTGCTGGTCTGAGGTGGAAGGTGGAGATATGTGAATGTTTATGGGGGCCTCTTGTGGAGGGTTCCATCAATGCACTCTTCTAGGATCTGTGATACCAAGCGCAGCGGGGCGTCACAGATGCTATTGACGATGAGGTTAGGTTGCGCCTTCCTGGACAAAGACGTAGTACTGGAAGCACGTCAACAACTGCATCCTCAACCACAACTCTGCCTCTGACCACAAGTCGTAGTGGCTCTTCAGGTCACATGGGCTCTAAGCCTTGCATAGCCTGGGCATTTTTTCAGATCGATAAGGATGACCCAACCCGTGTTATCTGTAATATTTGTCACCAAAAGCTAAGTAGAGGCCAAAAAATTCATAGTTTGAGTACTTCATGCATGTACCATCACATGGATATGAAGCATAAGTTGCAGTGGGAAGCTCACTGTGCTACAATGCGGCCTAGCGGGCCGGGCCAACCACTGTCTGCCCCATCTTGTGCATCCGCAGCCTCTTCATCCTCTGTGACTGGGGGGACAGCAGTCACACATGTTTTTGGACAATTGAAGAAAAAAAGCACGACCATATCAACCCAGATTAGTGCTAAAATTTAACTTTTATTCATAATTAGTATAAAAAATTACTCCATAATCAGTATCAGGCACAATGCAAAAAGTGCAGACAAGCACATATGTTGGATAAACCTCTCACTGAAGGGACAACACGGTCCACATAGTATAGGGACCGAGGCACCACAGCAAAGATATATAGTCCTTCATATAATAGACTGATGGGGAGGATCTCCAAATGATCACAGCAGTGTCCATGATAATACCCATATAGTGATACATACACAAGTATATAAATATATAATTTGAAACATTATGCAGTACCTTATAGTGGACCCACGACCTATATTATCCAGGTGCTGTGTGTCAGCGGCTCAGATATTCATTCATCATATCAATTGCCAAATGAAAGACACTAACACTGGCACTATTATACCTAATTCAGTCACAAATATGATAAAATAAAAGGGTTCTGAGATGGGACTATACTATCAGTATGTGTTCCTGGCAGCCATAATGAAGGGTAAGTAATAAGTAAGCAATTCAATATATCAGGGGAAATTACCTAGATCAAAGGCTGTGCTGACTGGGTACCCTCACGTGGACCGCGCGTCCACCCCAACGCGCGTTTCGGCGTTGCCTTCTTCAGGGGGCGTTTTTGGACGCAGACCTGCCACCTCTTTACCCGCAACAGCCAGTGTGATTGGCAGGTCATCAGTTCATTGGGAAGTGGAAATACCTGCTGGTGTTGGCTGCTCTCCGACATTGAGAGCACCACCTTTGGATCAAGGCAACCTAACGTGTCCGCCTGCATCTTCCTCACAGACTGGCCGTTTGCCGGGGACACCCTACTCAACCCCGTCTAAGCACAACAGCCAGCCCTCGGTCCCTCAGATGTGGAAAAGTAAAAGACCATTTCCTCCTAGCCATGACAAAGCTAAGAGGTTGAATTTCACCATCTGCAAGCTGTTCGCTACAGAAATGCTGCCTTTCCGCCTGGAGGACACAGAGGATTTTCGAGACCTTATGTCCGTCGCAGTGCCCCAGTACCAGATGCCCAGTCGGCACTACTTCTCAAAGAAAGGTGTGCCTGCTCTCCACCAGCATGTCGCACACAACATCACCGCTTCTTTGAGAAACTGTGTGTGTGACAGGGTGCATTTCACCACAGACACTTGGACGAGAAGGCATGGACAGGGGCGTTACATGTCGCTGACTGGGCACTGGGTAACTATGGTGACAGCAGGACAAGGGGCTGCTGTCCAAGTCTTACCGTCCCCACGAGTTGTTCGTCAATCCTCTTTATCTCGAAGTTCCTCCACTGCTTCTGCCTCCTCAACCTCCTCTCGGTCCTCCACCTGCACCCAAAGCCTGTCTGGTAATGCCACCTGCTTTCTAACTGCGCAGAAAGAATCCTGCACACCTCCTTACTATGCTGGCAGCAGGGCTCAACGGCATCAGTGTTTACTTTGAAATGTCTGGGAAATGTGAGTCACACAGCTGAGGAGTTGTGGTCGGCTCTGGAGACCCAGTTTCATGAATGGTTGTCTCCACTGGACCTGCAACCAGGGAAGGCCGTGTGCGACAATGCTGCAAACCTGGGTGCGGCCCTTCGCCGGGGCAATGTCACACACGTGCCTTGTATCTCTCACGTGTTGAACCTGGTTGTCCAGCAATTTTTAGCCCACTATCCCGGACTAGATGGCCTTCTGCAGAGGGCACGGTCGCTGTGTGCTCACTTCCGCCGTTCGCATCCCGCAGCCCATCTCTACAGAAGTCGTTGGGCCTGCCAGTTCACCGGCTGAAATGCGATGTGCCTACCCGGTCGAATTCAACTCTGCACATGTTGCAGCGACTGTGGCAGCACCGACAAGCCCTGGTGCAATACGTTCTGACGTATAGCCTGGGCCAACGAGATCCAGAGGTGGGGCAAATCACGCTGCAGGAGTGGTCTCAGATCAGGGACCTATGAAGTTGACGCAGGCCGTGGGGTACCCGGAGCCGGGCCGGTAGACGCTGGGGGTTGTAGTCACTGTGGCGGTGACCCAGTCCGTGACCCGTGGCGGTGACCCGGTCCGTGACCCAGGGCGGTCAATCCAAGGGTAATTTGTATATATGGGTTTTATAATGTCCGACTACGCCACCTCTGGAGTGAGGCAAAAGGGGCCGCCACTGCAGAACAGTCCTCTGAAGCTGGTGGTTTTGCAGCAATGGTATTATTACTCCCCACAGGAAGAGTGTAGCTTCAGGGCAGTGTGGGTGGATGATGGTGGTTGTAGTGCAGGGAGTCAGTAATGAACACAGAGTCCGTGTGATGCAGTCCCAAGATCTTTACTCACAGTTGTTGCAGTCCAGATTACAGATACCAGAGCAATCTCCCCCGTCGTGCTGTGCGTACTCAGTGAGGGGCTCAGTCCACCCCCAGATAGCTCTGGAGTACTTAGCAGGACCCCCTTCTGTGTGTCCTTTCTCTGGCCTTCTCCCTGCAGCTCACACCCAGTGACACTTATATCCTGTATCCTCGGGCCTTGGCGGGCGACGTGTGTTCCGTCCCCTGGGTCCTATGTGGCTACCTTCTTAGTGAGACTGGTGTGGACTTTTACCTGCAGTACATGAAATGCTGCAGCCTCCGGTTTCTAGTTGAGCCTTGCTGTTTCTCCGCTAGTTGAGGGACCCGTTCCCCTAATCTGGCCTGACCTCTCTACCTCCTGGTAGCAGCGGGAGTACTGGTGGCCTTCTGCACGGCCCATACGTCTAGGGTCCCTTCGGTTCCTGGAGCCTTCCTGCTCCCACTCCTCTCTTCTCTCCTTCAGTCCTGGGCCTCCCAGGCTAGGCCCGCCTCCGGAGCAGAGCTCATGCAGAGCCTCTGCTCCTGTCACTTTTCCTCCTCTGACTGGCTTGCTCTTTGTAAGATGGCTTCCTATTCATACTCTCCCTGTCATGTGCTCCCCTAAGCTGCTCCCCTAAGCTCCCACTACATAGGACCCTCCCTCCAGCTAGGGACTTGGGACTGTGCTCTCCCTTAGGAGTAATCTCGCCCTACCCCCACTGCGGGTATGTGTTGGATGCAGGTGTTAGGGTCCCGAGCCATACGCCTTCCTTACCTGAGGGTGAGATACCACACCTCTGGGTGAGATGCAGTAACTCTGTGGCGACTGAACCCTCAGGGGCGCCACACACCCTTCAGCACAGTTTTGAAATGGCGACGAAGATGTTTAGTGCTGACGACGATGCCATTATCAGCATGACTATTCCGGTGATTTACATGCTGGAGCACACATTAAACAGAATTCAGAGTCAGGTGGTGGGACAAGAGGAGGTGGAGGAAGTAGAGGAGGAGTCGTATGTGGAAGGGATAACGTCTCCAAGGTCCAGACGGTCGGCAGCACCAAGGCGGCAGGCATGGGAGGGTGGGGGAGAGGGATTAACCAGGGCGCATGGTAGCAGCCAAACTGTTGAGGAAGGTGCAGGAGCCGAGGAAGAAGTGGAGGATGAACTGGCGATGGGCATGGAAGACTCATCAGATGAGGGAGACCTTGATCACATTTCTGTTGTGCGAGGTTGGGGGGAGAGGGCAGAGGAAGGAAGCATGATTCTTACATCGCTACCAACACAACAAGGACTTGGTCCTCCTGGATGCGCAAGACACATGAGTGCCTTCTTGCTCCACTACCTGCAACATGACCCTCGGATTGTCAGAATTCGAAGTAATCCTGAGTACTGGGTTGCCACACTCTTAGATCCCCGGTACAAAAGTAAATTTGCCGAAATAATTCCTGCCATAAGGGATTTACGCATGCAGGAGTATCTGCAGACGCTGTTGAATAATCTTACATGTGCTTTTCCACAAAACACCACTGGTGCACGTAGTGAATCTCACAGTTCTAACTTGCCAACCATGGGACTGTCGAGTCTTCATCACTCAAACCGTAACAGTAACACAGTATCTGCTGGTAACAGCAATTTTGTGGAATCGTTTCACCACTTTTTTAGACCATCCTTTGCAAGGCCACAGGAGACAAGAAGTCTGACACATAGTCAATGCCTAGAGAGGATGGTGCAGGAGTATCTCCAAGTGAACATCGAAGCCATGACTGTGTCACTGGACCCTTGCTCATTTTGGTATTCCAATCTGGAAAAATGGCCGGAGCTCGCCACTCACGCCTTGGAGATCTTGTCATGCCCTGCAGCCAGCGTACTCTCTGAACGTGTGTTCAGCACTGCTGGTGGTGTGCTGACAGATAAGCGCACGCGGCTGGCCACTGAGAATATAGACAGACTCGCGTTCATAAAGATGAACAAATCATGGATTTGCAAGGACGTTTCTACCCCTGTGTCATCCTGGGGAGACTAAAAGCTTGAGGATTTCGTAAAATCACCTCACCAACCGTTTTAAGCAACTGTGGGGCAATTGATGCCACTTAACCCTAGAACGCATGACCATAAAAATCTACACTTTCATATACCTGGGGCCTTTTAGGCCTGTGTGCAAATATCATGGAATAACTCAAACTCAAATGACAAACAACTATATACATGAAGAATACCTAGAGTTTCAAAATTCTAACTAAAGTAATCTTGCAGAAAATAGAAAACAATTAACAGGGCGGGCCTGCGAGGCCCCAGGTATGCGTTCTAGGGTTAAGTAGTGTCTGTGCCACAATTTAGGGAAAAAATGGAGACTCTTTTTGGAGTCCCCTTGCTGTGTCTTACGTGACGTTAGCATCGTCAATTCCAGGTGGGTTGGGTCGCTCCCTCCCCCTTTTAACTGTAAGAAACTACATACACTATGGCTTGGGGTAACACAGATGGTTGAGTCTGAAGAGCTGTTTACTCAGAGGTCTGCTCCAAAGCTTCAGTGTCTGCTAGTCAGCGTAGAATTTTTAACTGCATCTAGCCTAGGCAATACTTTGGGCGTAGTAGCCCAGCTGCGAAGCAAGCTGCACCGCCTGTGTATCTAATAAGAATATTTAAATGCATCTAGCCTAGGCAGACTGTGGGGACCCCCAACCGAACCCAGACGCTCAGCCCCCCTACCGCCCCCCTTTCCTTGACAATACAGTAATGTAACTCTTACAACTGGATGGGTAAGGATCGGTCACAGCTTTATTAACTCTTTATACTCATTCCATTAGAAAGGCATTTTATTTCTAAAATAATTCAGCTTGTTGAAGCATGCCCTGGGTCTCCACTCTGGCAAGTTGGCCAACAAGGGTAACTCTCCAACATGTCCTTTCTATTTCCAGGCCACGGAGGATCCTGCATACTCGTATGCAGGACGCTGACCCCCACTCATCACTCTTAATGCTTGTTCCACTCCGTCCTGGAGTCCTGACAGGAATATGTCCAGTCCAATATCCATTAAGTGAACACCGTCGGGCCGTATGAGGCCTGCTTTATCTCCTTCCAGTTGTCGGTGTCGTATCACTACACCGCCTCTGTCTCTTCTAAATTTTGCCACCCGAATATTTATTACCCGACTTGTCCGTTCGATGGCCGTGATGTCTCGCGCACCTTGCCATACCGCTATCGGCACAATCTCTGACCATACTATAGCTAGTTTTATGAAATATTCTCTGAAGCGCTCAGTGTCTAGTTTCATTATTGCCATTAGTTATGTGCTCTTGTGATGACCTAGGTCGTTTCTCCGGGCCTGTATAACTAAGATGACCAGACCTCTTGCCTCTCTCCCTACCTTGATTACCTCCATTAGTACCTGCGGCCATAGCAGGCCTCTAATACCTCTCCAGTTGAAATGTGTTATGAAACTCTAATTTCCTCCCTGGGCGGACTTTCGCCCTTTTTTCTGCCCAATATATATACGAGTGGCCTATCACCCACACTGTTGGCTTGGCGTCACCTGAAAAAGAAACAAACCACGTTAGGATAACAAGTCCGGTCTTATGTATCTCGCCAAACACGTGGATCGCCATCTCCCTATCCTCTGAACTTCCATTTCTGACAGTCCTGCTCTTGCTGCTTCCGTGGCCGCGCCTATGCGGAATGAGTGTGTCCCGTAATCTTTGGGGTGGTTCCCTGCCGATGTTATGCATTTATTAAATATAGCTTGGAACTGGTATCTTGATAATGGCGTTCCATCAATCTGTGATAGGAAGAAATTACTTTGTGATCTGATGGTTAGATATGTTTTTACTATTGTTACCCGACTCAGTGTACCGTTTGTGGGTTGTAGAAGTACCCAAGTGCCCCTGCCCACTGGAACCGTTTTCGATTTGTGTATGCGTAGACGTATTGCATTATTGGCTATGACTATGTCCTGGTGTAATAAGCCTCCACTGGTGGTAATTTTGGATTGAGGGACTAATTCGCTTATGCATAGCGCCCCGAAGAAGGCGATCACAAATGCAGTAGACAGTAGTGTTGCTTCAAATTGTGAGTGTCATGTTAATGGTGTTAGGGATATGATGTGAGAAATCAGTTTTAGTGACACGGGACGGGACGTCTACACTCCTGACTTGGCTGACCCCTTTTCCACCCTTTTATGGATTGTCTGATGATGAATCTCTTTGTCACATCTCCCCAATTCAGTAGTTGGAAGTGAAATGCTACTCCGGTCAGACACCGCTGCGCTGACGCCCCTGATATGCCCCTCATAATTAGCTGGTGGAGAAATTCTATGGTGACTTGTGATCTGGCTTGTTCACATTGGTCAACCCGTCTGCCTGCTACTAGTCGTGTCCACTCTTCCCATGCCTTACCGTATGCTTGCCACGTCGACGGGGCAACTGACGCTCTGATTAATGGCATCAACTATTCGCCACTAGATCCCATAGGGAGGGTGGGCAACTGCTGCCCGATGGGTGGGCGTTGGGGAAGATCTCTGTGAAAATCTGCCAATTGAATTGCTATAAAGTGTTAGCAGCAGCTTTACACCCCTCAGCATAGTGGCTAGTGCAGACCCATACATTGTGTTTTAGGTACAGGAATGCTAGCCGGCATAGTAGGCCTAGCACTGGGAGAGACGATGATGCCATCTTATTAATGCAATGCGCTAGGCTGGTGTTTTTTGCTATGAAGCGTATATTTTTGTTAGCCAGGCGCGCGTCCCATATTTCTATTGCTACCACTATTGGGAAGAAAAATTATTTTCAGGGCTAGATGCAGCTAAAAATTATTATTAATTTCAAAGCTGGTGGAGCTTGGTATAGATGGCCTAATACAATGAGTACCACACACTGCTACAAGCCAAAATATTTTTTCAGAGCTAAATGCAGAAAAAAAATTATATTGAATTTGCAACCTGATGGAGGTCAGTATAGATGGACTAATAGAACAAGTCCCACACACTGCTAGAAGCCGAAATAATTTTTCAGAGCTAGATGCAGAAAAAAATGATATTGAATTTGCAACTTGATGGAGGTCAGTATAGATGGACTAATAGAATGATGCTATGCCCAAAAGGTTTTACTTCACTAGGTGCAGTAAAAAAATTGGTATTCTATACACAGGTGGTGTAGCTTGCAACACAGATAGGCTACTCCACTGACTAACACACTCTGCAATAGGCCAAAAAGGATTTGCTTTGCTAGATTTAGCCAAATACTGTGAAAAAAACTTGCAAAGCACTGGCAGAGACCTGCCTGGCAAAAACTGATAGGAACTGATGTAACTTAGTCCTGAAAAGTACTGCAATTACAACTATTCCCTACTCCCAAGCTATCTGTAGATTTGTGTGAAAATTGGCTTGAAATTAACAAGGTATAGCGCACACAGCAACAGCGGTGCCATCTAACACGCAGCTGTGAGAAAATGGTGGCGACGGGGAAAATGGCTTGGTCTTATAGGGCAAGGACATGTGACATACACTGCCAATGACACATGCCCTTGCTTGTGTGAAAAAAAGCACTTCGCTCCGTGTGTGCGCTGCTGATAGGCTGACAGATTGCACCTCCCCACTGTAAATGGGGGAAAGAGAAAAAAAAATGGAGATCTTCATTATTCCTGCAGAGATCCATCCCCTGCCCCTCCCCCGCTGTACACTCAAACTGCGTATTAACATTAATTTTCAGTATTACTGAGAAAAAATCCAGTTATGATTTTGGTGCACGAACAGTTATCGAACATAACCTCGAACAGCCGAATTTTTTTCAAATCGTTCGTGTTCGCCGAACGGCTCGAACACCGCCCAAAACAGCTCAAATTTGAGATTGGCGAACAGTTCGAGTCAAACACCGCTCATCTCTACTCCTCATCCTCTTCCTCCTCATTATCACGCCAATCTGTGTTGAGTTGAGATGAGGCTGGGTTGTGTAGTATCACCCTGTATAGTTCCTTGCTCCGCCTGCAATGCCTCCTCTTAAATTGTGATCAGCAGGAATTTCAGTAGACAGAAGCGGGATGTTGACACTAATTATGGTGTCAACCCTTCTCACCATCTTGTTGGAGTCCTCAAAGTTTTGGAGAATGGCACAGATGTCAGACATCCATGCCCACTCATCAGCTCTTGTGTGTGGAGCATGACCTGAATTCCAACGAGCTGGTACTCAACTGCCCTCTGTTGCTCACAAATCCTTCCCAACATCTGCAACATTAATCTCCAATGTATGGTGACATCGCACAACAGTCGGTGAGCTGGAAGCTGCCAACGCTGCTGAAGCACTGCCAGAGTGGCGGAAGCTGTAGCTGACTTTCTGAAATGGGCACACACGCATTGTACTTTCACAAGTGGCTCTGGCAGATCTGGGTAGGTTTTGAGAAACCACTGAACCACTAAGTTGAGCACATTTAGTGCTCCCTCATTACTAATGTGTATCCCTGTATGGAGAACAATATTAGCACCGAAAAATTAAGATGAAATATAGCCTGCTTTATATACCATGGTACTAAGAAAACCATTTTTGATTATATCTTGTGTACCCCTGTGCCAAAAATAGCTGCATCAATGAATTAATTTCACTAGAGTAGAACTAGTATAGTGGTGACCGACAACTCTTCCACTACAGCCAACCCAGCAGATGGAGACCCAACCAGGAGTGGTCACATTTCAAAAAATTAGGGCCTGACACCACTATTTCTGTGGCCAGAAAATTGGTGATGGTGGAGTTCTATCTCTTAGCTTTGTCATGTGTAGTAGGAAACAATCTTTTACGTGACCACGACTATGGGACCAAGAGCTGGCTGCATTGGTGAGAGAGGGCGGAGTACGGTGAACCAGACAAACTGCTGGACCATGAGTGAGGTGCACGCGGAGATGTTATGGTGGATAGAGAAACATGTGGTGTCCTCGGTGAAGCAAACACAGCAGGCATGTCCACTTCCGTTACAGCTGATGGGCTCTCACTCAGCCTGACCGGAGCAGGTAAACAACCGGAGGTTCTGGAGTCAGAGACCTGCGTGACAATACTTGGCATGGTAACAGAAGATAAGGAAGAAGCAGCAGATTGATGGGGCAGCTGATGGTTGTTCAGGTCTGCTAGTCCGCATTTTATCGCAGTGATATTGCCAGAATAATGATGTTTGCGCATGTGAAGGTTCATACATGTAGTAATCAAATTATAGCACTTTTTCCCTCTACTGAGGTTTTTTCTTGCAAAGTTTGCAGATAACGGGAGTTGGCCCATCCTTTGTGGTTTCAAAAAAGGCCCAGGCAAAGCAATCCTTGCCGCCCCTGCAAGCTGCAGACCCGCGAACACTGCTGGCCACAGCCACAGTTGTGGCTAAGGATGCAGTGCTCATCACGGTTGCATCACTCCATGTGTGCGCCGTAAGACGCAACGTAACCTCCTCATCATCCTCCTCAGATGAGTGACTTAGCTGCGTGCCTCTGGGTTCACACCAAGTGGGATCTACAACCTCATCATCATCCAATGTGTTATCCCCTTCCCCGCCCTGACAGTCGCCCTCCTCCTTTTCTTGCCCTGACAGCACAGTACAGTCCGCGTGACCCTCGGGTATCTAAGTCTCTTCAGCATCATCTCCCCCCAGCCAGGGGTTAATGTTTGGGGACGAGGATCAGAAAGCTGCTTGGACTCATCTTTTTTTTTTTTTCTCCTGTATGGAGAACAAGATTTGCCCCAAAGAATTTTAAGCTCACATGTAGTCTGCTTTTTATACCAATTTTGAGGTTATCATGTCTGCTGGACCCCACAAAGGGGTCTGGGGGCTGAAATGAATTGGAAAGTGATGAAACCAAAAGGGAAGAGCCTGGAGAATATTCCTGCATGCATTTCTGACTCGCATATGGTTTCTGGGAATAAGTTTGTCGCAGTATTACGCCACTTTTACAGACAGACAAGAACTCATTTAAGGGCAGTGACTAAATAGAAAAAGGCCAAGAGTCATGGATTACTAGAAGGTAGTAGTGAGTGCGGCCTGCGATCCTCCGGTATGGCTGAACTCTGTGAACCGGAAAAAATAAAGCTGCACTAGTCAACTGGATGACTAGTTCAAATATATCACTTGTGCAAGTCAATGGACAGAGAATATATGGTGCCCCCCTTCAAGATGGGTCGGAGAAGCTTTTCCAAATGGCTGAGATTTTGATTGTCAATATTCCCCAGATTATATAGCAAGAGAAGACTTCTTGATACTGTACTACTTGGTCCAGTGCAGAATGTGCATCGTATTTCCAAAAATTACTCCTGGGGGCTGTTTCATAGGTGCAGGTGCATTCCATGACCAGGGCCTCCCTTGACAAACATTATCTACAATGGAGTACTGTAGTAGTTGTGGCCCTCAATTCAAGCTTTCAGATGCTATCAGTCGGTCATCAACAGTCAGTGTAAATTTCTATTGAATATGTATTCCCCATCTCAGTCACAATGTGGCACAACCTGTGACAAGGGCCTCCAATGACAAATATTAGTTTGGTAGGACCACCATACATTCCAGATTTGTTCACTGCACAATGTGAATAGAGTTTGTAAAAATTAGCCCTATGGGCTGAATCATGGTTGACTCACTATTTTGGCTGTGACAGTTAGCTTGGCTTGTGACGTTAACATCAGAAAATCTGTCAACAAAACCCAAAATGCCCAAAAAAGCCTATTAAAGGAATGTGGACGTGGTGTTGTCAGTGGTGCGCGAGAAGGCACTCAGTCTGTGTCGGGTCAGAAGAAGCTTGATGCATCCACTATGTTCCTGGAAAAATTTCCCGGTCTGGAAAGTAAATGTGTGTGGAAGCAAGAAGAGCGAGAGCAGATTCTGTCTTGGAAAGCAGACAAGGCCTCTACGCATTTGTCAAGCAGCAACTAATCTTCAAAGACCACACCGTGTACTGTTGATACACAGAAGGCTGGCCCATCCAATCCTGAAGCTGGTTTTCTTTCCTCCCGCTATTATCAGTCACAGGAGACATATGACCCCAAGCTTGGCCACTCTGAGAATCTATTTGGTATGTATCCTTTGGTTGGCTCTGGCCTATTACCGTGCAGCTTTGAAGAGGGACAAGAGGAGGTGGCGTGCGTTGATGCTCAAGTATTTGAGGACCTGCGGCCAGAAGAAAGCCACTTGGAGGAACATCATTTATGGTCTCCAGAGGTGAAGGCTGATGATGAGACACAGTTGCCATCAGGTCAGCCTACAATGTCAACTGGGAAGGAGGATGAGATGGAAGAAAAGGTGTTCGATGATGAGTCCACTAATCTGACCTGGACCGTTGGCACGCATAGCCATGATAGCAACACAGAGGAAGATGGATATGTAGCACCAACACAGGCACCAAGGGGTTGTGGTTTGCCCAGAGTGAGAACTGGGTCAACTTTTCCCAAGAGTACCCCCGCTGTGTGCCAAGTCAGGGCAAGGGGGGTGTTTAGCTGCTGTGTGTAATTTTTTTTCTAAAAGTCCTTCAGAGAAAAACATTGTAATCTGTAGCATCTGCCAAGTTGAGAAGAGGCCAGGGCAAAGGCAACCTGAGCGCCACCAGTATGCGAAACCACATGGCAGCCAAGCACCCCAGTAGGTGAGCGGAACACCAGGGTACCAAATCTGCGTCTGCGGGTCAAACCAATGCCATGTTGCCTGAGCTATGTCCTTCAGAATCTGCTGTTCAGGAATCAGGTGCTCATACCTCCTGCCAACAAGCTGCGGTTGCTCACAGGTGGCGCCCCTGAGGGCTCAGTCGCCACAGAGGTACTTCACCTCACCCAGAGGTGTGGTGTCTCCTTCTCTCAGGTAAGGAGGGAGTGCTGCCCGGAACCCCAACACTCACATTCAACACTACACTGCTCCAGGTCGGCTAGAAGGGCAAGATGCACTGTCTCCTGCTGAGCCCTGTACCTGGCTGGAGTGGGGGGAACCAAAGAGAGGGGGAACCAGTAGTGGGTGTGGGTGGAGGATGTAAAGTAGGGGAGCACCGTTGTAGGAGGTATATAAAGGGAAGCCATCTTAGGGTGGTAGTTCAGTCAGTGAGTGAGGACAGTCAGTGAGCAGTAAGGGGAGCAGAGTCTCTTCAGGAGCTCTGCTCCACAGGTGGGGCCTAGTAACAGAGGCCCAGGAGGGGAGCAGAGGAGAAAGGCTCCGTTCTACAGAAGGGATCCCAGGAGGTACGGTGAGTGCAGGACGGCACCCGTACGCCCCGAATCTGCCAGGTGTCAGAGGGATCAGGCCGCAAGAAGGGACCGGTCCTTGGCCCAGCTGTGTTACTCCAGGTCTCGGCTGGAAAAACCAGAGGCTTCTGCACTTCCATGGTGCAGTTGCCACAGTCTCACCCTCGTCACCGTGAAGGTCAAGTAGGTCCGGGAACTCCAGGTTGCCCAGAGGGACTTCAGAGCACCCGATCGGGACTGTGTGTGGGGAAGCACAGGGCAGGAGGGAGAAGACCCAGCGTGAGAAGTCGGTCTAGTAAGGAACATAAGAAAGGGGGTCCCGTTAAGTGCTTCTAATCTACCTGAAGGAGCGCTGAACCACTGTCTGGCGAACGCAGTGCGACGCGCGAGGCTGACACCAGTACAGTGTACCTGAAAAACTTGTACAAGAACTGTGAGTAAAGACCCTGGGACTGCACTTCCTTGTCTCTGTGTTTCTTGCTGCGCCATCCATCCCTGCACTACAATGCCCAGCACATCCTGCAACATCTACACTGCCCTGGAGCTAGCTCTTCCTGTGGAGAGCCACACCATTCCTGCTGCAGTAACATCAGCTTCAGAGGACTGCTCTGCAGCGGCTGCTCCTCTTAGCTGCATTCCACAGGTGGCGTCACAATCAAACTACAAATCCCAAATAGATATCCCCCTTTTATTGACCGCCCTGGGTCACGGACCGGGTCACCGCCACTGTGACATCACCCCCAGCATCTACCGGCCCGGCACAGAGTACCCCACGGCCCAGGGGGCGCGTCACACACAACAAACATGAACAACATGTACTTCCTTGTACCAGTGAAGCGTCCAATTGTCCATGCCTGAGAGCTTGGAAAGAAAAAGCATAAATACCCAACCTCGCACCCACAGGCACAAATACTAAACTCGCACATTGCCAAATTGCTAGCTGTGGAGATGTTGCCGTTTAGGCTTGTGGGAACAGTCTTTCCACGATCTCTTGGCTGTGGCTGCCTCAGTGTTCCCAACGGCCACTATTTTGTCGGGTGTGCCGTCCCTGTGTTACACAAGCACGTGTTAAACAATCTGAACCATGCTCTCACCAACGCTGTAACCGGGAGGATCCAAATAACAGACACCTGGACAAGTTTTTGTTGGCCGGGATGATACCTTTCTGTCACGGTACACTGGGTGAACCTGGTAGAAGGTGGGACAAAGGCACAAACTAGAACATCACACATCCTACCCACGCCAAGGATAGTGGGCCCAACTTCTGTCAGGGTTTCCGCCTCTTCATATTCCACTTCCTCTCTCCCCTCCTCTTGCTCCTCATCCTCTGCTGAATTACCTTCCCCATCACTGCCAAGCTGGGACCTTGCAGCAGCATATCAGCAAAGCTGCAACAAGCTCTGCTGAAGCTGATCTGTTTAGGTCAGAAAGCACACACTACAGCAGAGCTGTGGCAAGGTTTAAAACAGACCGATCAGTGGCTCTCCCCGCTACACCTCCAATGTGGTCTGGTCGTCTGCAATAATGGGCGGAACCTGCTGGCGACTTTAAAGGTCAGCAAGCTGGTACACATGCCATGCATGGCTCACGTGCTGAACCTAGTTGTTCAGAAATTTCTGAAAAATTACCATGACTTGCCGTTCCTACTTGAGAAGGTGCGCCGTATTAGCGCCCAATTCTATCCATCCCTCTACCGATTTTGCTGCTCTTACAGCGCTGCAAATGCGCTTGAATTTGCCAAGTCACTGACTCATTTGCGACCTGCCCATGCGGTGGAAATCAACCAATTATACGTTGGTGAGGATTAGTGAACAGCAAAGGGCAGTAGCTGAATACCAGCTTCAATATGCCCATCAGACTGAGAGTCAGCCACCACACATAACTGTCGAGTGGATGTGGATCGCTGACATTTGTGAGGTTGAGAATTTTGAGTACTGCACCAATGTCGTGAGCGGTGATCAGGCTATTATCAACGTAACCATCCTGCTGCTGTGTCTCTTGAAACAATCACTGCATAATCTCAAAGAGGAAGCTCTGAGTGCCCAGCGTGTTGGTATGGAGCCAGATTTCCCAATGGGTGATACTACCCAGCCCAGCCAATATCCTGAGGCAACATTGGAGGAAGATAAGGGGGGAGAGGACTTGTTTTTTCTGTGCTACTGAGGGAACTCATAATGCTATAGAGGGGACACCAAACCCAAGCTTCAGGTCTGTCCAGCCTGGATGGGCTGGAGAGGAGGTGGTGGAGGAGGAGGAGGAGGCGAGTCAGCGTGAGGCGAGGATGTGTACTGTTTCTACTGTTGGGGACACAGAACACTTGCCTTTTTGAAGCTTGGCCCACATGACACAGTTCATGTACAAGTGTCTGTGGCAAGACCCTTGCGTGATACACATTTTATGCAACAATAATAATTTTTATTTATATAGCGCCAACATATTCCGCAGCACTTTACTATTAAGGGGGGACATGTATATACAATAAATTCAATACAAGGTAAGACAGTTTAAACAGTTACATTAGGAGTGAGGTCCCTGCTCGCAAGCTTACATTCTACAAGGAAATAGGTGGACACAATAGGTGAAAAGTGCTTATTTCAGGTCTGGCAATTATAATAAGTAGGGATTTTCATATACAGTATGGCTGCATGATACGGTCATCAGCCAGTATGCTTAAGTGCAATAATCAAGTATTGAGTGCAGTTATCGTGTGCATAGAGGGTGTGGAGACAGATTAATAGTAGGGTGCAGATTCTGAATAATATTTAGAAGGAGGGTGTCAGAGCATGTTTTCAGTTCCGCTGGGGCAATCATCACTGATGGGCGCACACGCCTCTCCACGGAAAATGCAGACAGACCTACTCTGATTAAATTCAACAAGGACTGGATATCTCCACAGTTTGTAATCCCTCCAGATGACAGCTAGCCAAAGTAAATTCACCAAAAATGCAGATTCATGCTACTGCTGTTAATGTCACCCCCTTCCCATAAAAACCCATTTCCTTCCTTCTTCAACCATGACTCAGCCCATAGGGCTAATTTTTACAAACCCTATGCACATTGTGCAGTGGACAAACCAGGACAATATTTCTACTCCAGCCTAACTACTATTTTGTGATTGGAGGCCCTTGGGATGGTGGCTTCCTGCGTCAACCATGACTCGACCCATAGGGCTAATTTTTACAAACCCTATGCACATTGTGCAGTGGACAAACCAGGACTGTATTCCTACTCCAGCCTACTACTATTTGTGATTGGTGGCCCTTGGAATGGTGGCTTCCAAAATAGTGGGTAAAATGGCCTGGTGCGTGCTTGGTAGCAGGCAGTAGGAAATGTTTGGACTACTGCTTTGTTTAGGACACTAACCGCCTTTTTAAATGGACTAATGTGGACAGCAGAAGCCAGCCTCTGACCCCTAAAACAGTGGGGAAAATAAAAAGGCAGCACAAAATGCTACTACTGTGTGCTGGAAAAATATTGGTTTGCCTCTGACAAGAGCTGTTTTAAGATGGACACTGGAAGAACACTTTAACCTCTCTCTACCTAATACACAATCTCTCCCTCCCTGTACTTTGACTTTGTTGTGTCTTCTTCAGCTCTGAAAACAGCTATTTTTTGGTGGTATTATGGAGCTAGTGAGCGGCTCCTTTAAACTGTCCATGCTCAAGTATCTCTCCCTCCCTACTCTACACTGAACTAGTATACACTGCAGGTAGCCCTTAAAGGGGCTTTTGTTCTATCAAGAGGCCTAAACACTCTCCCTAGCAGCTCAGCGATCTCTCCCTATGCTTGTAGAACGCAGGCTCCGGATGCAATGTGCACAGAATGGTGCCAGCAGGGCTTAAATAGACCCTATGACACTGGGCGGCCAGCCAATCACAGTAATGCCACAACCAAGATGTCTGCGGCACTACTGTGATTGGTTAAAAAGTCCAGCATGTTTAGTGGCTGCAAAGGAGGCGCCAAAACTGCAGAGCGGGACATCCGACTATAGGGAGGTGAGTACACAAATACTCTCAATACAACGAGTAACCCGAATACCATACTATCTGTGCTAATAGTAACTTATACACTCGCTCATCACTATTGAGTGCCCCTGCGTGGAGAACAATAACTGCACCAAAGAATTAAAGATGAAATCTAGCCTGTTTTATATTCCACGGTAGAAAGAAAAACAATTTCTATTTTATCATGTGTACCCCGGTGAGAAAAATATTTACACCAAAGAATTAATTGCAATAGAGTATAAATATTATAATGGGGACCAACACCTATTCCACTGCGACCAACCCAGTAGATGGATACCCAATCAGGATTCTTTACATTTCCAAAAATATGTGGCAGACACCAGCAAAGTGGCATTAATTACAGTAGAATTTGTAGAATTAGTGACACCTCTTCCACTATAGCCAACCCAGTAGATGGAGACTCAATCAGGAGTGTTCACATTTTATTAAATTAGGGCCTAAAACAACTAAAGTGGCGTCAGTTTCACTGGAGTATAAGAAGTATTATTGGGACTGACACCTCTTCCACCACAGCCAACCCAGCAGATGCAGCCTCCATCAGGAGTTCACCATCCTCTCCAGTCATTCACCACGTGTCAGACTTGTACTCTGTTGCGCTGGTGCACAAGCTGGTCTTAAAAAAATGTGTGAAAGGACTCACAGAAAATGCTTCTACCACTTAGAATACTGCTGCTGCTAATATTTTGGCGATGACGAATTGACATGCCGGAGATTGGAAGTGTAGAGCTGCGATGAACTCTGTTCCTCACTGCTGGCTTTGGGAAAACCTATGTTAAGGTTGTGTAAAAGCATGCTTTGTTACTCCAGCATTCGCAGGTCCCTTTCCTGGGTGGGAAGAATCTGTCAAAATTTACTCATAACATGGATGTAACAGATTGGCAACCCAGTAGTCGGCACTATTTCGAATCATATCTATACGGGGATCACGCTACAGAAACAAGAAGGCACTGATAAGTCAGGCTATTCCAATGAGGTTCAAGCCCATGCTGTGTTGGTGGCTGGGTAACTCTGATGCTTGTTTCCTCAGTCCTCTCCCGCCAAACAGAGGGGATGATCATCCTTTTCTTCTGACTGTTGCTTGCCCATGACCTGTTCCTCCTCCATTTGTTTCTTGCCTCTTGCACCTTCACTAACAGTTTTTCTGGTATCATTAACCTCCCCTCGATCGCAGTGATCCACTCTCCCTTGGCACCCTGAGATGTCCCCTAGTGTATGACGTTAGTAACAGAAGAAAGTATTTCTTTAGTGTGGATGACGCCTGTATAACATAGCAGATATGCTTTAAGATATTTCAAACTCAGATCTAGCCAGCTGTATCACATCAGTCACCGCAAAAAATAGATTTATTTTACTCTGCATAAGCTCTGCATACAGCTGAATTTCACTACCACAAATGGACTAGGCGGCTTATGGCAAACTATCACGTTTGTCACAGAAACAAATATTGTTTGTACTCTAGCTAGAAACAGAAAAAAAAAAATTTTACTGCTAAATTTCACCCACAAAAAATGACAAGGTATGCTACTATAACTTGCGCTATCACATTAGTAAATGGAGAAAAAAAGATTTTTGTGCTATGCACTCAGCAGCATTGCATACAACTGAATTTCAACCCCTCAAAATGAAAAGGCGGGCTAATAAGGCTTGCTTGCTGTATCGCATTAGCAAGGGAAAAAATAGGTTGAAGGGATACTTGTGCATAGAGCACAATACAAGCAGTGCACAACACAGTTCTAGGACATGGTCATGGGTCCTGCTGTTTTTGTCTGAACCTCAGTAATGGCACAATAAAAAAAAATGCAAGGTTGATTTCACAGGCACACAGGAAACTAAACTATCGGACTTCCAAACAACCGCCTATCTAGCTAAAATCTCTCATTACACAGGAGCACTGTCGGCAACTGCATCTGTGACCAGTTACATGCATAAAATGGTGCTCAGGGAACATGTCTACTCTTTATTTAGAGAGGACTTGTGATTTCAGCAGCCAATGGCAGAAGCCCTTGTGTCTGGACAGTGTGGATGCTTCCTGTGCTCTGATTGGCTAGCTGCCATTTGCACAGTTAGTTACAGGGAAAAAAAAGGTTTCAAGCACACAGAGGTCTCCCCAGCCACTCCCCTCTTCTAACACGTCCCCCCGCTCATCATACACAAGCACTAGGCTAGCCAAACTGTTAAATAAAAACAAAAAAAACCTCTAGTTGCAATAATTTTCCCACACTTGTTCGCCGAATATTACGGATTTTTCCTAATTTAAGTAAAAATGCTCGTATTTCCGATCAC